>NW_023615302.1:0-20000 GCF_013339695.2 Rhipicephalus sanguineus
CATTACCCTCATCTTTGTATAATATATTCAACTGCATATGCAGTGTTATAAGTATGCAGCCTGTGGTAGGAAAATTACTATATGGACTTTAATCTTGAAGTGTTAGTCTTGTCAGGTGTGCTTGACATTTACAGCTGTTTTTAATGATGATTTTCGTGTTGTGTCTTTGCTGGTTTTGCTTTAGTGCTGTCATGGCTGTTCAGTACCATTTCAATGCAAGTCCTACTTTCAATAAGATCGGCGTATCAGCTCCTCGCTGATAGCAATACTAGCCTAGCTGTAATGTTTAGGGACGTATCTGAGTTGTCACTGTGCTATATGATATGGTGTTATGTTAAACTGCACCAGTTTAATGCATATAGTACACATCTTGCAAGTGAAAAATGTTCACGATGTCGCCTCTTTCCACGTTTTTTTAATGCTCATGAACTTTTAGTAATGTTGGTGAGTAGTGTCTTTCCTGGTTTTGTTTAGTGCTCTCAGGGCTGTAGAGTACCATTTCGATGGCAAGTTCCTACCTTTAATTTATTAGGCATATCCAGCTATCCTGTAATACGCAGAGCAAGCTAGCTGGATATTTAAGATGATATGGTTATTCTCTTTCTATAGAAGTGTTATGTGATTAAACTGCATCAGTTTTAATGCATAGTTCCTATCTTGTAAGATGAAACTATTTAGAATGTCGCCCTCTTTTCATAATGTTTGTTTTAAGAAGGGTAGAATCGCACTGAAGACGAGCACACAATGAAGACACACACACGCACACACATAGCGCATAGCGCACACACATAGCGCTATGTGTGTGCGTGTGTGTGTCTTCATGTTGCCTCGTCTTCAGTGCGATCTACCCTTCTTAAGCATGGAATACCCAAACATGCCCACTTTACCACTTTGATAATGTTTGTGATTATAGTGCATTTTTATGTTTTTCATGTAATGTCTTCGCCGGTTTCGCTATAGTACTGTCATGACTGCACAGTACCATTCGGTGCAAGTTCCTTTTTTTGTATATAAGAAAGGTATGCAGATAAGATTCCTGTGATAGCAACGCAAGCTAGCTGTAATGTTTAAGACCTATCTGATTGTCACCTGTGTATATGATATTGCATTATGTGTAAACTGCACCAGTTTAGTGCAAGTGTACATTGTAAGGGAAACAATACTACGATGTTCAAGCTTTCTGGGATAAAGTTAACCCAACTGAAATCATGTTACCGATTCCTCACTTATATTGCAAAGTTTTGTTCATGTTAAAAGGTGTTACAAGTTCGATGTAGGTTCCGAGATAGAAGAATGAAAAACTGTGACATCAATTTACTGTGGATGGAGAATGCTTGAACCAGACTTATTGTCCACAAGACGAGTACTTAAGCTAATTGACCCTCTGCATTGTGCAGGTGTGCTCATGCAAACAATGCAAATGCCTGTCTCTGTCTCTGCCACTTTCGCAAGTGCTGGATGCCGGGCGAAAACTGTGCTTGAAGCACAAAGCCTTTCTGAAGCTGCTCATTTTTTTACATGAAAGATTCCGTACAGTGTGGTGAGTAGTTTGCCACGTAGCTGCCAGTCAAATGCCCACTGTCAGAATACTTGGGGCTCAGTTTCAGAAGTTGAAGTAGCTCAAGAAGGCAACTTTCTGGAGGGCCTGAGTAGGCCCTTGAGAACATCATAAGAAGAAATGCGCTCATACACTTGCAAAAGCTTCTCAGAAGTCACAGCGGCTTATGTGTACTTGATATCCCAGATGACGCATATTCACTCCTGAAACTCAATGAGAAAATAAGTATGCCATGACAGCTCTGATCCTAGGTGAATATTGTTACTTTGGCCTTGCGGCCGCACTGGAGCATTCCTTGAGGCTTGTGAAAAACATTCCAGGGGTTGTTTCTCTCACAGTAAATGTAGATGTTACAAAAGGTGTACAAGGTTGATGTGGGAAGTTGAAATGGCTCCAGCTACAGTTTGAAAAGAGCTTGATGTTTCGGGACCGGTTCGGTCCCTTCCTCAGGGGGTGACTGCGTTGGTCATGGAAGCATCGCCGCATCTTCTCTCACCATGGCTCCGGCTTTCCCTTTCTCTGACATTTCGAAGGCCGTGGAACGCATACTGGGGACATTGTTCCTAGCGAGCAGTTCACGTTTGCAGGTGTGTGCTGAATGTGCTAAGACTCGAGCAAGAGCCTCCTTCCCGGATTCCTTTCTGTTTCTAGAAAAGAAGCGCAGCCAAAGTCGATTTTATGGTCCATCAAATTGACTTTGACGGCGTTTCTGTTCTAGAAAAAAAGTCACAGTTTCGCCGCAAGGGCGAAGCAATGAATGCGATAGCAAGAAATGAATGCTATACGAAGTGAGGCCTCGCCAATGGATACTCTCAGTTTGAACAGCGCTCCTGTGCAAAGGCGGCCGAAGCAGCGAAGGAAACTAGCGTGCTTCAGTGTCGAGCTGTGACACTTGATAGTTCGCGCTCATCTTCTGTTTGTTCGTTTAGCGGCCTCCCTGAGATCGAGTGACATTCGTACGCGCCGTAACATGAGCGCAGACATCACGGTGAAAGCTTGAAACATCCCTCTTGCCCTCACCACGAGAAAACCGCGCGAGCAGACAGCGGAAGGGCAAGGTTCTCCCACGCGCAAATATAAGAAGAAGCGAGCGAGCTCGCCGACGACGTTTAAATGCGCCCGTGGGGCTCCTAGCGCCATCTCGCTGGTAATGAAGAAACGCTTATTATCGCCTGCCGTCTCTGAGTCCGTCCAGCGGTAACGGGTGTGTATATAACGCTCGCCGTTAGCTACGTGGAGGATCGGCGTTTCGTGGCGTAGTGGATAACGCCACTCGCTGCGGAGCAAGAGGTCCCTGGTTCGATTCCGCGCTTCGGAAGCATTTTTCCTGAATATTTTTCTTTGGGGCTTTTATATATATATACATACTTATACATATACGGTGCATGACGGCGGCGACGGCGACGGCAAAAGCCAGTCGAGACTGTCCATATAATTGCTATCGCAATAAAAACAGAAATGAATCCGGCAGGAGGCTCTTGCTCGAGTCTTGGCACATTCAGCACACACCTGCAAACGTGAACCACTCGCTAGGAACAATGTCCCCAGTATGCGTTCACGGCCTTCGAAACGTCAGAGAAAGGGAAAGCCGGAGCCATGGTAAGAGAACAAGACTCAGTGATGCTTCCATGACCAACGCAGTCACCCCCTGAGGAAGGGACCGAACCGGTCCCGAAACGTCGGGCTCTCTTCAAACTGTGGCTGGAGCCGTTTCAACTTTCTAAATCTTCTACCAGCCATACAGATTTCTGTCGAAATGTTTACATTTAGCTTGATGTAGCTCCCCAGATTCAAAGTAAAAGCTGTGACATCAGTTCATCGCGATAATTAAGTATTTTTAAGATTGCTGTGATCGTCATTGTGTGTAAAATTTCATGTGAAGAAAACCTGTTCGTTTTTGAAAGTCATATGCAGTGGTTAAAATAAATGCACATTGCTGTACTCCGTACTATCTGTCACTTCCTTTTTGCTTGATATCCTAATTGCAGCATACTACGTTGTAAGAAAAGCCAGACAAGTTAAGGCTACAGACGCATTAAACCTGGCAGGTACCATTTAAGGGGTTCATTATGGGCGCGATCTTGTTTGCGTGCTATATAGAACGTCGCTCTTGTCACGCGCAATAGTTTGAGGCTGGCGTGCGGCGAGGACGAACGTTATATTATTAAGTCTTTCAGGCACTTAAGGGGGGACACGCTCTTAAAATTTTTTTCTCATTCTTGATCGATTTCTTGATCGATTTTGATGATACTTGGTGAGTTTATGTATATTTGTGTGCTGATTTAAAATATGCAATTATTTTTCTAGTATAACCGGTAGTATTTAAAATACATTGTGCCTTTTGGGGAGAAGATTTTGTTACAAAGTAAATCAGCATATCACAATAAACCTGTAATCAGAACTGAGTGCAACGAAACAAAAACTGATGTTCTAAGCCCATTAGAACAAAAGTTATGGTATGTTGAACATTCGCGAAGGAAATCGCAGCTTGAAATTGACGCACTCGTGAATGTTCAACATATTGTAACTTTTGTTCTAATGGGCTTAGAGCATCTATTTTTGTTTCGTTGCACTCAGTTCTGATTACAGGTTATTGTGATACACTGATTTATTTTGTAACTCTCTTTGTTGAAAAAAATCTGCCTCCCCAAAAGGCACATGAATATTTTGTATTTTAGGAACTAGTGGTTAACTAGAAAAGTAACTGCATATTTGAATCAGCGCACAATATACATAAACTCACCAAGTATGATCAAGAAATGAGAAAAAATTTTAAGAGCAGTGTCCCCCTTAAAACAATGCATGTCCAATGAACGTCCCTTAATTTCAACAGTTATAGTCCCACGGACGTCCGACGCACGCTAATTGCATGTCCGAATGTACAGTGCCGGCACCCGTCGGACGTTCGACGGATTGCCAATTCTCTTGCGCCTAAGGGTCCTATGGACGTCCATAGTTAAGCCGGCGGACTTCTGAGGATCTCCATCGGACATCCGTATGTCCAAAACTGGCATACCAGTGGATGTCCATCGGACTTTCAGTGCCCATTGGGTTGCAGTACGGCCCTACGTTTCCGTTCATGTTTTGAGCAGTTTCGAGGCTACCGACGGCTACGCGTTCGATGCATAACGATTGCACCTGATATTTTTGCACCTGAACGATTGCACCTGAACGTAAGTGCTCATTGGAGCACCAAGTCAGCTTTTTACATGCAGCGAGACCGGTCCAAAAATGTGCAATGTTGTTCAATCACTGTGTATTTCATGTTTTAAAATAAACTGCCTTGCAACTTGGCATTGCTGTGATCGTTCGTGACATCTCCCGTAGTTTTGCCAACTATGTGCAGCGATCATTCTACGTAATACTGCGATTGTATAACTTGCAGGTGACCATGATAACATAAGCAAAATCAGAGAGAAATGAGGTAGTTGTTATCTGAGCCAGGGAAAAAAAAAGCTAGTTTTGACAACATACGAGACACAGAGGATAACATGCGGGTGGCTCTTTTCACACAGCTCCATCACTGAGGTGATGGTACTCTACTGTGAACACAGTGGCTTCCAACTAAACACGGTGTGACGATACAGCATCGGATACGAAATTATGTCGAACATAAAGTGAGAGCTCACTGATGGACCATGATTAAGTATGACAGCTGAAGAGTGCATGAAAAGCAGTCTTGTTCGTGATGAGCAGAGATTATCAAACAATAAGTCAGTTTGTGTGCAGGCACAGTAGCACCAAATAGACTAAACACCCAAGAGAAAACACTAGATACTAACATATATATATATATATATATATATATATATTATATATATATATATATATATATATATATATATATATACACATATATATATATATATATATATATATATATAATATATATATATATATGTGTGTGTGGGTGTGTGGGTGTGTGTATGTATGTATGTATGTATGGCCACACACAGGCTGGGTTGTTGTGATAGACTATGAGTCCCTTGCAAATACAGTAACCTTAGTTTTGGTACAGTTGTGAGGTGACAAGAATGACAAATAAAATAAAAATTATATCACAAGCAGATGGTACAAAAAAGAAGACTAAATGCTGTTAAGGGTGACTTTAGTCACAGTAAATATCTGCAAGAGTATATTTATGCCAAATGTTTTATTCGTATTACCTCAACGGCTCGAGGGCATCGCAGAAGGTAGAAAATTCAAAGCACACCAATAAAGTAATCATTAGTAATTTCTGATTATACAGCGTTACGTATATTGTTACATGTTTCTGAGAGGTTCAAGTGTTCAGAATAAGTAAGCAAGTACTAAAACGCAGACTACCAATCATGGGAACAACGCCGTCGCCTTCCTCCTGTCTCAGCAATTTTTTTGTTTTCTATTGGGATCAACACGCTTTAATATTTCTACTCTCCCACACGAAGCCCTCTTGGTGAGCCACTCTTGATGCCTTCGTGTGAAGGGCTTCAGACAGGCAACATGCACCACCTCAGTCTTTGATGGACACTGGCCACTTGAAGTAAGGAGTGCAAATTTGTAGTTAACTTAGCTTTAGACGATCAGGGATGAACAGCAGTCTGGCATCGTCCGCAAGTAGCTTTTGACACAAGCCACATTTACATATTGGTGTTCACAGCCACACGAGGTAACCAAAAACATAGGTAATGTATTTGAGCTAATTATCATGCCATGTTTTGGAGCTTTTTCATGAAGCCCACATACATAAGCATGAACAATATGAACAACTCGGAGGGCATCCTCTGCATGATGCGAAGTCTCCGCTATAGACGAATTGTCATGGATGGTAAAAGATAGTATCCAACAAGGTGGGTGAACTAAAAGGAGAAAGAAAAAGCTATAGCCAGTTGTTTTGTGATTTGCAGTGTTGAAAGTGTACATTACACGAAATGATGCCTTATCCCAGCTCTTGCCGTTTTATAACATGTTGATCAATGTTTGGTTTATGCGGTCGATCAGGCTACTGCTTCGTGGATGATAAGGCATTGAGTGCAGGAATTTGAACCACAGAGACAAGGCAATACTTCCGCAACATCAGCCGGAAATTGGTGACTACAGTCACTTATCATGAGAGGCAGCCCATGTCGAAGGTTTACTGAATGCAGCATAAACTTGTGCTGAGGTGTCAGAGGTTAGGGCTGCTGTCTTTGTAGTGAGTCAGGTAGTTGCATACACAATTATCCACCAGTTGTCTATTGAAGAACACAAACTGTCCAATATTACATCTCGCCTAACACTCTGCAAGTACAGTACACAAAATAACATGTTCATAATTCCTGTTATCACAGAGACATTGTTAACATGACAAATAAAATTAAATAAAAAAAGAACATCAGCTGCAACCATCATCTCTGGCTCATGCCTGCTGGAGACGTTGGGCCCTCATTCCTGGCCATCCTGGACCCCTATGGCTATGCCTGTTTTCAGAGTCTGTGTATGCTGAGCTAGCTGTTGCTGTTCGCAATTTATTACAGCGAAAGCTGTTATGAGATCATTTCACCGGCCGTTTTTGGCGCCGTAGTTGTCCGCCGCCGCCGCCGCCGGTGTCCGTAACCAGTATCGCTCGAAATAAGAAAAAAAAAGACGAAATAAGAAAAAAATTCCAAGATGGAACGAGGTTCGAACTCGGGCCCTCTGCGTGGGAGCCCAGTATTCAACCTCTGAGCCATGCTGGTGCTTGAAACTGCTTTGCAAAAAGGTCCTATACAGGCTTCATGTCGGGAAGGAACCACATTAGCATATGCAATATAGCGTGGTAGAAGAGTAAAATAAGCACCAAGCGTCGCACAACGCGAATTCTGTAACCAGGCGTCAAACAATGCGAATTGCGCAACGAGTAGGTTGTTGAATGCTTCCAACCCATTACAAAGGGCTCTGCCATAATTCTTCATCGTCATCAGGCACAGCATCAACAAAGTGCGCAGAATGCCTTACATGCGTTTAGCAGGTACCACGGCTCTCTGTAGAATGACGAAAAATGGCACAGTACCGGCTGCCCTACTTCTCAAAAATTACAATGATTTATAGCGTAGTGGGTTCCTCGCAAGTGCACTTGTATTGGTTGCCAAAGAAGCCCATAAGCGCATGATCCATTTCCTCGGGGTCTCAGTAAAGTTCTTCGCCCGCCCCCCTCCGTCTCTCTCCCACGTCGACGTATGTTATACAGCATGCCGGGAGAGGGAAATAGCGACCGGGCTTCACCCAATGCAAATTACATAGCTGGTGGGCCGTTTAAAGCTTCCAACCCATTACAAAGGGCTGAGCCATAATTCTTCATCGTCATCAGTCATCGCGTCAACAAAGTGCACATAATGCCTTACAGACGTGTAGCTGGTGCCTCGCTTCTCCGCCGAATGGCGAATAATGGCTTAGTAGGTGCTTCCCAACTTCACAAAAATTGTGATTTATGGCGTAGTGGGTACCTTTCTAGTGTACTTGTATTGTAGCCCCAAGAGACCTTACAACGGACTCTAGAAACGCCGCTCTTCCAGCTTTCGCTGTGACTGTGCTGCGGTTTCAGCGCAGGCCTGGCGTTTTTTTTATTTACCGAAGTGCACACAGAACCTTCACAGACATTACAGTGGGTCATAGGCATTACAGTGGGCTTGTAAGGGTTGATCCCACAGCAACAAGCAAACTTGAAGGGTATCCCTAGCCTGTAGGTTGTGAAACCTCTAGGTTGAAACTATCATTGATCTTTTGTGTGCATGGTTAGGTTGAAGTTGACTTGAGGCATACGGAAGCAATTTCCTGTCTCACTAGTTCTCAAGAAGTTCCATTGTGAATGATAATGAGAGTGGAAAACGGCATCGGCTATTTTGGCACTGCTTGCAATGTTGGAACTGTAAGGTGCGTCGACGACAACGGACAAACGGGAGAGTACGCACACACACGGAGCGCCACTTCCAGCAATGTTTATTACGAAATGAGCACAGGGTATATATACAGCACGTGCTGTGACAAATCATCAATGTGCAGTTGCATTAAAGTAAAACAACTCTTTTGGTGATAGTGAAATTGAAGCCCTGCTAACACACTTATTGCCTGCTTCGATGGCTGTCTTGGCCTCAATCATTAATCTTGCCCATTTATCGTCGCTTCACGCGACAACAGAGCAGGCACAGTGCTTTGTTTGCAGCTGACCATGTATGTTGGCAGTATGAGCCTCGTGCAAACAAAGCACTGTTACCTTTTAGCTCGTCCCACTCTAAGCTCGTCAAACGTAGCATCGCCAATATGTGCTTGCTGAATGCTTTTAAGAAGTCCTGCCCACATAGAGCAACGGTTCATATGTTCGCTCCACCTAACCCTCTGCCACCGTCGGTCGCTCTTCTCATCTCCGTATCCATTTCGATGCTCTAGCTGACCACCCATTATCTGTCCTTCTCATGAAGTAACCAGCTCAGGTTCATTTTTTTCTCTTAATATCTACTAGGGTAAAGGCTACCCACGTTTGTTCTCTGATCCTGTCTGCTATCTTCCTATTTCTCAGAATTACACCTATCACTTTTCGTTCCATTGCAAGCTGCATGTCCTTAATGTCTTCATTTATTTTTTATTCTCCAGGTTTCTGGTCCTCCACAAAACTTGATTAGAAATAAATTAACCGGTCTCAAATGACGCAGCTTAACAGCTATCCCTGCAAGCTAATCATGTGGGAGTCTCACAGGGTTTAATTTCAGGCCTTCCTTTATTTTTGTTGCTTATTAGTGACCTATCTACTATTCTTGCTAAAACCAAGTGCATAATTATGCCGATGACACAACCATCTTTACACCCAGGGTATCGAGCGGCCACGCTCTAGTGTAACCTTAAAGAGGCAGTAAAGGCAAATATTAACCCTTTCAGACGCCACCTATGAAGAACTGTCTGTAAATGCATCAAATACAACATTACTTCAAGGCACTCCATATTGTATTGCAACAAAATAATGTAATGAGTTAATTTATGTCTTTTATAGTAATTAATTCTAATTAAGTTGTAATAAAATATCTATTTATTCTGAAGTCATTCATGCTCTGTTTTTGCATTAATAGAATGAAATCTCAAGCTAGAATTATAGTGCAAAGTTGTTTTCAGTTATGTTCGTTGGGAGGAAAGAAAAATTATACTTTTGACGCGGCTTGCGGGAAGGGTCCCGTTGGACGACTCGTCGAACAGTGTAGTGCCTTCAGCAAACTGATCATATACAGCAGGACACTGCAAAATAAAGTTGAATAAAGATAAATTTATTGTGGAGGAGGTTTATTCCATCCAAAGCACAGTGTATCTTGATCTTTATAATCTTCTAGTCGTTACAAATAGCAAAAACAAGTGGTGTACACAATTGTGTACACAGCGTATCAAAGGGTTAATTCGCCGTGCATTGTTGAGATAGCATTCCCGAAACCTCGTAGTGCTTGTTTCGTGCATAATTGCATATAGGCTCATCCCAGATGGCGTTTGCATTGAACGTACTGGTACAGGGCGTCCAAAAATTATTTGAAGGGGCCAGGTGGCAAGTGTGTGCCGGTACTGCATGTCATGGTTCCCTTCATTACATTGCTGTTTATGTTGTTATTGCTGCCATTGCTTCACTAGCTTTGACTCACTGTGATAGTACTGATCCTGAACACTACTTATAACAACAGTACCTGGTTTTTCCTTGCACAATAATCATCTTATGCCTGCCGTTGGGAGGAATTACAGCAAATTCGCAATCCTGTTCTCTAGCATAATAATACGGCATTCATTACCTCTCAAAATAGAATCATCACAGAATGTTCACACTTTCTCTACATGAAGCAATGAATATTATGTCCAGAAATTAACCAACTCATTTAAATCTTCTAATTAACTCTCAGTATTGCTACATAATAGCAGCAGTTATAGAAGACACTTCGTTCATGATTACAAAGACAATGAGAACGAGAAATACTGGAGCAAGCTGTTTGTCTTGCGCAGTACTGCATGCAAACGCACTTGTAATACAGCTGTGTATAGTCCTTCCTATGCCTCTCTTTTCCTGTAACAATATTTATATGTCATTTCGCTGCACACCTTTTGGTTTTGTTTAACTTATATTGACAATGCAATGAGTGTTATGTCAGGTTGTTTTTTTTTTGTTACTTTCTCTTGTACTTTTGTTTGTTGAAACACTTTCGATTATTTTACATGCTTTTTGTTTAAATCAGTATTTCTGCTAACTTTTGTACAAATTCCTTCTTATAAATATTGAAATAATCTTACTTAATTTTCAGTTTCGCTGTTCACATGTCTACACTTATTTGCCATTTTTGCACAGTAACCATACATTTATGTAATCGTAACAGTTCATCCTGGCAGTTTTTCTAAATTCTGGAACCTGCTACTGTGATATTTTTACCATGTAGCTCCACCATGACAGTTTCAATAAACTTGACATAGTAGACTTGATAACGTACGTTGTGATTAAGTGCAAAAATAGTGTCTTGAGAAACGGAATGATTACAGAGTACAGTAGCGCACTGAATTAGGCTGGATGGTACATTACTGAAAGTGAAGAAAGCAGTGCTCAAAATGGGACGATGATGAAAAGAGACAAACGCGACATTGAGTTACGTACGTCGCCCATGGACATTTTTACACAGCATGATTTATGCTGGCCCTGAAAGTTTTATACGGATGTCCCAGGGTGAATTTTCAATCACGTTTCTTAATAGCGATGGAGTGTTTTGCGCATGATGCGGGAAGGGGGGCCATTCGGATAGTGAAATTTAATAACTATCGCGGCTTGACTACGTCGAAAGTGCTGATATGAAACTCATATCGAGTATTTCATTTTTCAAGCAAGCGTGCAGCGGTACGTGTACTCGAGGCTCGATCGTACCGACACCCCACTTCGCGTATGGATTAAGGCGAGTCAGTAATGATAGTTTAGTATAAGCGTTATGCATCTAACGCGCAGGCGGCATCTTATGAGCAAGCCGTCTGTTAGTCTTGATGACGGCAACGTACGGCCGTACATAGGTAAATAAGCCGAACGAGTCGTTTCGCCAAGACCAGAATACTACTATGATAATTAAAACTTGACATACGTTAAACACGCGCGACGTACGTGCGGCGGAGACTACGGGAAAAAGCGAGCTCTGACATTAGCGACGTTATGGAACCCTAGAGGCAAACAAACGTTCGGAATCGGCCGTACGTCTCGCTCCAACGCGTAAGTCTTGGACATCTACTTACTCGCCGTTACGCAATGCGTGCGCAGCTGCCGTCTATCTACGCACTGTTTACTTACGGCTTCAGTAGTTTGGAAACACTGGAACCGCAATATGATCAACGGCGTATTCACAAAACACCGCACACAGCGGTAGCGTGGCTACCCTAACAGCTGTAACAGAGGCTCTCAGTTGCTCCTCACCTGCCATTTACTGCGAGGCGTCAGCCGTTGCCGTGGCAACCGTGCGAAAAATTTCAACCAAAGCGGAAATGGTGTTCGCGGCACCGGCAGCCAATAAACGCCAGAGCAGACGACATGGGCGTCTCCCTCGGTCTCCCCTCTCTCTCCTGCGTTCTGTAGCTACGGTTGTCAAATACGCACCCCGCGCATCATGGAGGAAGGAAAAACTAAGGAGAGGCCCTGACGTCACATTAGTGAAGCCTCCGCATCGCAAAACGCCCGCATTGCCTCCTAGCGAAGGAGCAGCGATGCATTTCGCGATTTCCGTCGTGTCGTTGCAAGCGCATGCGCGCATCGAGCGAGTCGCGAACTTTTGCAGCCTTTTTTTTGTTTGTTTGATTTTCGCCATGCAAGCGGCGTAGTCGATTCACGCGTGCTGCTCCTTCTGTGTGTTCGTTAGGAAAGCTACGCAATGCCAGCTGTTGCGTATACCCTGTGTAAATCGCGTGCACTGGGAACAGTACCGGGTGTCCACTTTTCATGTGTACGTATACGTTCGCTTCATTACTGATCACTAAGGCATGGTATTTGCATGCGGAGCTCTCGGATGCTGCGCTCTGTTGCTTTCTTACTCGTTGTGTCAACTCGGAACACACGTGAAATTTTGTTTTTGGCGTCTGACGCGCCGTCCATGCGCTGAAGGCATCGTAAGTTTTAGAGGCTGTGTCGTTCAAACGAAAGGGCAATAAACTTTTGTTGTTGTTATCGGACTGCGTGATGTATGTATTGTGCGGTGTGCGCGCGCTGCGTGCTTGTGTTGTGTGCGCACTGGAATTACAAACCTTACGTGAACGATCGCGTATACAATACAGCGGTGTCTTCTTTTCGACGTGAAGTTACGTCAACTATAGGTTGGCGCCCACTCCATATACACAAGCAAAGAACCGCTAATCGGGCAATAGATCTGTAAATCGGGCTACAAGAAAGGAAAAGAAAGGCCTAACGCCCAGCAGAACGCGTAAGTCATTGCTAGGTGAGTTCGAATACGATGAGGCAGGGGCTGAATGTTTTTGATTACGGCACGTACCGGTACTTTCTGTACTGTTGCACGAAAACGCTCCACGAACTTCAGCACGCAGCGCTCGGGCCTGCCACGCACGAACAGCCTGGTAAACGTCTGCTTGCAACATTTTACTGCGTGCGAACCGCACAATACGCGCTAAGTTTACGCCGGGACTACAAATCCGAGCGGACGCGAACCACCGCGGAGAGCACGCCGCGGGGCGTCTGCTGTTTTGTTTGCCCCATAAATCTGACGTCCACTTCCGCCACACTTTCGCAATGCATTGGGATACGATAGGGCCTCTCCTTAGTTTCGTCATAGAGTTTCATACAATAGAGAGGAAACTGGCGCTGCGATCGTTCAACCACCATGGGAATGACGGAAAGTGCAGGCTTCGGATTGGATAGCGTTAGCTAGCGAACTGTCTACGGATCTTTTTCTACAGTTTCAGTTTCGTTCTTCGCGAGGCGTGGGTATTGGGGTGCGTTTCAAAGCACTCAAGCAGCGCTTTTGTTATTCAAAGAGGCTGAGGAGCGCTAGAAGTTTTGATTTGCTGTTTCGTTGCAGCTTCACAGGTTGTATATGGCAGTTTTAGTAAAGCGTTCGTGCACTCACCGCTGCGCATAGATGTAGCATCCCATGTCAGTGCAGGGAATTGCATAGAGTTCACGTTTTCTTTATAAGCGCGTCTTGCCAAAACTCTTTCAAATCGGCTGCGAAACGACGGCGAAGTAGGCGCACCACCACGCTCCTCTGACTTGACTTCACAACAAAACGAGAGATGCGTTGGAGGCAGACCACTTGGACAGACGCACCTGGAATCGCAGCAGACGATACGTTAAGTGTTTCTCACTCAATACAGTACTGTTATTTCCATAAATAGATAATGCGTACTTCTGAGGGGAAAGACAAGCGCGTTTGTTTTAAGTGTTGTAAAGAAAACAATTCATTACATTGTGATGCCAAATCTGGAACACAATTGCAGAGCAATGCATACCCTGGTGGTTGAATTTGTCCAGGTTTCAGTTCCATCTCACGGTCACGCAAACTTTTTGCAATAAGTTTTACGTACAAAAGAATGAACCAAGTTTTAATTGGAAATAACTTTATATCGCTTTGTTTTACACTCGGCAAACAAGCGTCGCGAATCTCAAGAACCTAATCTATCCGAAGCAAATCCGAAGCCTGTACTTCCCATCATTCCCATGGTGGTTGAAGCGCCAGTCAAGGAGCCCGCGTAGACACTAGCGCCAGATTCCCCTCTAGGTATTATTTTAAGAAACTCTATGACCCCGGTCGTCAGTTACCTCCTGCCGTGCAGATAGGTTCGTTGCGTTTGTTACGCGATGTGACTTGCAGTGTTCCTGTGCTGCGTTTACGGGGTGTCTGCAATCGTTGTTTTAGATGCGAAGCAGCTTTTGCGCTGGGCTTTGTCCGTAGTTCCATTGGCGACCGCCCGCTTTATAAAACCTACCATAGCCATCTGTAACAATTGAGCGCGCGCTCGCGCCAAAGGGAAGTCTTCTTCGTCTTGTTCTTCGACCGCCTTGATGATGATACGTGCAGAGCACTTTAGGGGCCCCGGCTGCCGTATGCTGTCCTAGATTGGCGTAACGCAGACGAAACCACGTGTGCTGGCACGCGCTAGCGCGTTCGGGCCTGTGTAAGGGGCTGGGTAAGACGCTGTGGCCTCTCCCCCGTACACTCTCTGAGCAATCATGTGATGGCGTCGGCGAACGAGATTCTGCAGACGCGCGATGAACCCGCATGGCGTGCTCCAACAAGAGTTCGGGACGAGTAACAGCAAGTACAGTGAATTCATGGTGTGCTCCACATGCAAGGACGCGTTAACATCTGGCAAGGTGCCTGTGATGAACGGAACTTTAAGTCGACCCATGCGCTCCTTCGCATTCCCACATGGTTCCCTTTAGTGGGACATGGTGAAATTTTTTTACTCGTCACGACGATGGAGAACAAAAAAATCATAGCATATCCACGGAGTGAATGATGATGAGTGGGCGAAGCTGCGGAGGTTCATCGGTAAACCGTGAATCTTCCGTGAATTCTGCCCAGTACATCATCACCGACGTGAGATCGGGCGCGTTTATACTAAAGGTTCGATGAGAGTTATGACGACTTGCAGCTCACTTTAATTTTACATGTACGCTGTGAATTTTCATTGTTTAATCACGCACAGGAGAAATCGCACACACGCACTACCTTGGAGGTCAAAATCCAGTGCCTATATATACGGGGTGGTCAGTGAACGGTTGTGCAGCGCGAGCGGTCGGTTTTTTCAATCAAGACGCTGCCGCGACGCTGCCTCGCGACGCTGCCTGCGTCGGCGCCGCTGCGCCGCGAGGCAAGATAGGGTGGGGAACCGTAGGAGAGGAGAAAGAGGGGGAAGCGTAGGAGAGGAGAGGGCGATACATATCACGTACTGTCGCAGCGCATTGTCTCTAGGGAGCCTTCATGCGTGCACGCCCCCTCCGTTTTTAAGACTGGTTATACACTACTACGACAGGGACGAACGGGTGCCGCTATAAGGAGCTTCGCCCCTAAAAAACTTCTCCGAGGAAGAGCGCACCTTGCTTCAGGACCTGCTCTCTCGTCAGCGCAGCGTCGTCGAGAACAAGAGGACGGATGCGGCGTGCATGAGTAGGAAGCGGGACTCTTGGAAGAAGACACAAGATGAGTTCAACTGCCGCCACAACGTCACGCCGCGAACATGGACTCAGCTGAAGAAATGCTGGGAGAATATGAAGGACAAGTGGCGGAGGACGAGCGCTGAGGACATGCGCGAACGCTTTGCAACCGGTAAGCATTACCACGGCCGCTACATAAAAAAAAAGGTTTATGTAGCGGCCGTGGCATTACTTTGGCTGAAGTTGCCATAATATTGGCGACGTATCCTGCATGTGTGAATTTACAGCGTGCAATTGCCCTCGATAAGCTGAACCACGGCCGGGCTTGAGAGACGCACTCGTCTTATTAGGCAATTAGAAGGGACGCCAGCGCATCTGTCACGTCTCGCCATAGTGGAACGCCTTAAAATAGCTAGAGTTGGCGCGCCGTAATTTTGTTGCAGCGTCTACAATCGCGACCGCGTTTATTTACATTTGCACTGGGTACAGCAAAGATGTCTAATCACGGTATTGAATCCGCTGAGCACGGCATGCATCGCTGCGTTTTCACATTTGCTTCGTGAGTTTTGCGCGTTTGTTCAACGTTTGCTGATTACGATGTGCATTTAGAAAAGAAAGTTTCTTTGGGAGACTCATTTTTAGCCAACATACTTTGGTTCTTTGCGGTTTAAGGTGGTGGAACACCCCCGCCAAGCCAATTGACAGACGAATTGCAGCGTGTTGGCGACATCGCGTCGCACATGCCCGTTCGGCTGCCCAATCCCTGTGACAGCGACCGCAGTCGACATAATGCTGTGCCAGGGGAATCGGAGTCTTCGAAAGCGCAGTGTACACCGGCTGTCGCTTCTCTGCTGTCAGAGATCCAAGACAGGCCTGTGGAAGAGTCCGGTGGTATGACTTTGTCGTATTTTTTTTTTCATTGCCCATGATTTAGGTCTGTTTTGCTGAACTGGTTGTAACAAAAAAATCACAGCATATCCACGGAGTGAATGATGAGGAGTGGGCGAAGCTGCGGAGGTTCATCGGTAAACCGTGAATCTTCCGTGAATCTTCCGTGAATTCTGCCCAGTACATCATCACCGACGTGAGATCGGGCGCGTTTATACTAAAGGTTCGATGAGAGTTATGACGACTTGCAGCTCACTTTAATTTTACATGTACGCTGTGAATTTTCATTGTTTAATCACGCACAGGAGAAATCGCACACACGCACTACCTTGGAGGTCAAAATCCAGTGCCTATATATACGGGGTGGTCAGTGAACGGTTGTGCAGCGCGAGCGGTCGGTTTTTTCAATCAAGACGCTGCCGCGACGCTGCCTCGCGACGCTGCCTGCGTCGGCGCCGCTGCGCCGCGAGGCAAGTAGGGGGGGGGGGGGGAGAGGAGAAACATCTGGAGAGGAGAAACATCAGGGGGGGGGGAAGAGGAGAAACACCGTAGGAGAGGAGAAACATCTGGCGTCTTTCGTTAAGCAGCTGGCGTCTTTTCGTTTTGCTTTGGAAACATCTGGCGTCTTTCGTTGTTTTATTTCATCAATCAACGGCGTTTTGAACAAAATATTTATTGTTTAATCACGCACAAAAGAAATCTCACCAGGCACTACCTTGGAGGTAAACAATGGCTGCTAATGGGAATAAGAGACAGAAGAAGTCGGCTTTTAGCTAACACTTACACTTCTACTTCTACTAACGTTTCCTACTGGAATATGCCAATGGCTGCTAATGGGGAATGAGAGACAGAAGAATTCGGCTTTTAGTTAACGCGCACGCTGCAAATTTTTTATTGTTCAGCAACGCACAGGAGAAATCTCCCACCGGCACCACCTTGGAGGTCAAGATCTGGTACTAGCGTTAAGACTGGTTACGCACTACGAAGGGGACGAACGGGTGCCGCTTTAAGGAGCTTCGCCCCTAAAATGCCCATCGTCTATTACGTCGGAATAATGACGCACACATACGCAGCGTTCAGTACTTCAGTTGTCCTCCTAATAATTTGTTTGTCAGGCCTCGATGCTGTCAATCTGGTTGACTTTCTATCCCTATATTATCTCTCTCTCTCTCTGGATGCTGTCACTCTTTAGCGGCTGACGTAATGTAGTATCTCTGAGTGAGGAATGAACAAGGGAACGTGAAAGCTTGAACACATTAACAGGTTGCAGTGCGGGCCATTCATAAAAATGGAATGACTACAATTGACACAACACAGCTGCATAGTGTGCATAATCAGCAAGTTGTTCAGAACATTGCGACACTTTTGGTGTAGCTAAGCAGTATTCACATGACACTGTGCTCATTTCAAGTGTTTCTGCAGGTTGTGACAACTACGACGAACCTACGGATCCATGCTCATCGGACGACATCAGCAGTCCGCTTGCTGACACCTCAACGGGGACTGCACTCGCCCATGGCTAAGCACCGGACACTTCAGAGAGCCCGTCAGAGGCTTGCTGCCGCACCACCACCAACACCTTCCAGCGTCGCTGCAGCGTCGACTTCTGGTGCCGCTGCGCCTGCTTCGAAACGCTCAACTAGCCGCATCCAAAGGCTAACGGCGGTCTCTACTGAACTGGGTGCCCGCTTGGATGCCATCAAAGAGGAGCGTCAGCAAAAAAAGAAAGAACATTTATTGAGATTGAAATTTATGCGCATTGAACACAAACAGAAGAAAGCACTACACATTGAAAAATTGGAGCTTTGTCGACTGAAAATAGACAATCAGAAATCAAAGGCAGAAATGCTAAAACTGCAGCTCGATGTGATGAAAAAACAGTATGAATAAAGTCACATGTCATATTGGTCTCGTGTCATTTCGTTTAAGTGAAACACCGTGTCACTATGCGCTCCCTCATTCTGAAACCTGTGTCTGGCACAGGTGGCATGGCTGGTGGTGGTGGTGGAACAGATGAGGTAGAAGCCGCCGAACCGTTGCCATGAATTCCCGGGCTTTGTGGTGGAGGTGGGACGGGTTCTATTAGGAGGTGGCCGAAATTGTGCAGTGCGGCCCAAAATGTGATGACGATAGGAACAGAAGTTGTTTTTATCTGAAGCGTCATGTCGAGGCACGGAAAGCGTCGCTTCCACACTCCGAACGTCCTCTCGACACTGCAGCGAGTTCGTGACAGGGGCTTGTTGTACCTAAAGAAAGCATTTTTTTTTATTTTAAGCATTCTTTCGTACACGCGATAGTATTGATGCAACTCCAGCTCAGCTGTGCTGAGGGCTGCCTTTCGTGCCTCTGTCCCTAAATGGAGATGGGACCTGCAGGGATTCCCCTTGTCGCCAAGTAGGATACCAGGCACAGTTCCTCTCTCATATTGCACTCTGGGAAAATGAAGTTGAGTCCCTGCAAAACAAGACAACTTTTTTCATGTTAAGCAGCCCAGAATGCTCCTGAAACCTAGTACAACTCATGTTGGGAATACAATGTTACACTGCTAGTTTTGAAAACATAATTGATTGGGCATTCGCATATTCGGATCGGCATTCGCAGGTTCGAATCGCCGAACCTCTAGGTTCGGCGATCCGTCAAGTTCCTTGACGAAGCGTATGTAATAGGCGCACAAGCCGAGAAATAGCCGTATGACATTCTTGTCGGTGCGTGGCGGGAAGGCAGCGATGGCAGCTTTTTTCCGCAGGTCTGGGCTAACACCATCCTTGCTGATCATGTGGCCCAAGAACAAGAGCTCCTCCTACGCGAAGCGGCACTTTTCAGGCTTCAAGGTGAGTCCGGAGGTCTTGATTGCTTGAAGTACAGCTTCAAGGCGCCGAAGGTGTTCGTCTAAGTTTGAGGCAAACACAACGACGTCGTCCAAGTACACAAGGCACGTCTGCCACTTCAAGACACTCATCACTGTATCCATAACGCGTTGGAAAGTCGCAGGTGCCGAGCAAAGACCAAAAGTCATGACCTTGAACTCGAACGGGCCGTCCGGTGTTATAAAGGCAGTCTTTTCCCGGTCTCTTTCGTAGACTTCGATTTGCTACTAGCCGGTCTTGAGGTCCATCGACGAAAAGTACTTCGCGTTGTGGAGTCTATCCAGGGCGTCGTCTATCTATGGGAGAGGGTACACGTCCTTCTTTGTGATTTTGTTCAGGCGGCGATAATCGACGCAGAAACGTAGGGTCCCATCCTTCTTCACTAACACCACGGGAGACGAGCACGGACTCTTGGGCAGCTGGCTGATGTCGCGTAGCATTTCGTCTACTTGTTTCTTAACGGCCTCCCGTTCCCGCGTCTAAACCTGGTAGAGACTCTGACGGAGTGGTCGAGCATTTTCCTCTGTTGTGATGCGGTGCTTAGCAAGGGGCGTTTGTCGGACCCGCGATGACGGCGAGAAACAGTCCTTGTATATCT
>NW_023615302.1:25000-43211 GCF_013339695.2 Rhipicephalus sanguineus
TTTGCTGACGCGCCGTCAACCAAATATTCGCGATTAAATCATTATTCCAAAAATTGCAAGTATAACTTCCCTGCACAAAGCACTACTGCCAAAAAGTTCAACTCCAGCACTTGTCAAACGGGCGCCGCAGTGCCACCGTTGGACTGCCGAGGGGGGGGGGGGAGACACTCCTTAAAAAATGGAGAGGGGGCCGGGCCCCCCCAGGCCCCCCTGACTTTAAGCCCTGGTGGCTACGCGTGCAACGGACTAGTTAGATAAAAATGACAAATGTGATGTTTATTGCACTGCTACAAAAGCGGAGCCAACAGTGGAACCACAGACGTTAATCTGATACGAGGTCTGTATCGTAGGAGTATATATATAGCGTTTGTTGCTTTCTTGTAAAATTGGTTAGCCAGCACCGCAACCACAATTGACGTTGCATTGACATTAGGGCTGCAGAGGCTGTTCTTAAACCAGTTTATAGACCTGGCGTGGCTATGTGGTAGAATACCTGATTGCCAAGCAGAATGGTTGGGTTCGATTCCTGCTGGGATCCTATTAAACGCGAAGCATTTCTTAGCGAACTTCTGCGACTTTGAGCATATCTATCTATCTATCTATCTATCTATCTATCTATCTATCTATCTATCTATCTATCTATCTATCTATCTATCTATCTATCTATCTATCTATCTATCTATCTATCTATCTATCTATCTATCTATCTATCTATCTATCTTCTAGCTTGCCGCCTACGACTTTATCCTCTGCTGGCCGTTTCATTATTGGGACGTATACCAAAATTGGTATGGTACAACATGACTGTATGACGAATATAAATGATAGGTCATAACATGCGATACGAAATGACTGGTTCTTCAGACGTGAAAGAGAGACGTCCGTTTAATGGCAATACTAAAGGCGAACTGCCGCACCGGCCACGTGCACGCGCCCTCGATGCCCCCTCGGTTTCCTCTTCTTCGGTGGAGTCTGGCACGCTCCAAGTTGCTCCGTTCTGCACTATTATTCAACATCCTCCCAGGGGGGCCAATATGAATCGCACGCGTCCAGGGTGCAGCTTGAGCGGTGATAACATGTCCGCAACAGAAATAGGTGGGCTCGTTGGCGTCTTTTCCGCAGTTCAGTTGATAGGCGCTGGCAATGACGAGCCCTGCGTTGCAATGGAAGTGCATTCGCGAGCCCCGAGGCGGAAGCACGTTGTGGCACCGAGATGTGTCGACTTCCCAGTACGAATTGGGACGCGATCAATTGCTGGAGCTCGTCGAGCTTGCTCGCTAGACGTCTTCGTGGTCGAATGCTCTTCCAACTGAGCCAGCGGTAGGGGGACGATTTAAGCGGTTTGTCCGTGATCATGAGGCCTGTGATGTTCAGGTCGTTTATTAAATGCGGCAGTCTGATGTATGAGGAGTTCATGGCCTTCTCCGCAACCGCATTCTCCTTGTTCTCGTCAACGTGTACGACGTTCGTCTCCATGCCAATATCGAAGTTCATCTTGGGAAGCATTTGGCAGTGCCACGGTTCTGTCCCTTTGTGCAAGGTGGGGAACGGTTGGTTCACTGAGACGAACATTTCTTCCAGAGATTTCAGTTCCTCTAAGGGCATTCGCTTTCGTTGGCTAATACTTTCCGTCGTTTTTGGGAATGATTGTTGCAAAAGTTTCATGCACATTCCTTCAAGCCCGAGTGTTGAGATGAGAAGCTTAGAAGCCTCATGTGATTCCTCCAGCGAAACCACGGACGTGTCCTCTCCGCTGATTGGCAGAAGCTCAAAGAGAGGCACGTAGTCCAGATCATTGACTTGCTCCTTGTCGTCCATTTCATTGACGTTGCCATCGAAGGAACAGTTACGTCCCTTGCGTTCCTTCTGTGCTGTGCGGTCGAAACGCTCTTAAGCGGGCTTTTGCAATCGGCAGACAGCACGCGAATTTCTGCGAGCCGCTCGCTTTGCTTCCGGCAGTGTCTGTGCACTGCGGTCATTGATTTGCGGCTGTCGCACCCTTTTCCGTCCTTGGGACCAACTCTTATGGGGTGCAGGGCGTTCTTCACGTGCTTCATGGTGATGTACTCGGCGTGAAAAATCTCGAAGACTCGATCCTCGTCGTGGTGCTCGCAGAAAAAGCAGCCGATCTGGGACAAGTTGCCGAAGTCCGGCGTCACCACCATGCTGCCGCCAATGCCGACGACGCGTGCGGCCAACAAGATCATCGACATGCTCGCCTGCCGTCTCACCCTCTTCCACCTTCCTGCCGCCGGCGACGGCGTTGTGAACTTGACGATTCTTGTTTGGCTTGTAAATGCCTAGCTCCGATCCAAACAGGTGGTGGTTGCCCTTTAAGGTTTGTGAATGCGATCCACCTATCCCGATGGCATCAAGACACCACATTGACGACACGTCGATGTTCTCCGATTCAGACTTGTCAAGCGCGACAAATAACGCACTTGAAATGAATAGTCAACTTCGCGCCAAATTCACATTCACACAGAAGAAGAAACACAAGACAGGACGGGCGCTCACTTAATGATCGTAAATGATCGAGCGAGGGAACACGCTCTCACGGTAAAGAATAAGGAAGGTGCGCATTTAAGCGCGCATATCGCTTCATGTGGATGCACGCCATGCTTCACGCAGATTAGGATCCTGGGAAAAAGTAAAAGCAAGGTAGCGCGGGAAATTTTGGAGGCATATCACATAAAGAAACGGGGTATCAATTGTGTTAGCGAGACGTCACTCAGCCTGTATGACTCGGAAGTACGGTATCTGGAGAGAATGTGTCCGATAGCATGATTAGGTAAGCGAGCATGTTGCGCATGTGTTGATGAGAAGTGGGTGTGTATTAGCCTGTTTCCACAAGGAATAAACAGTTGTAAGTGAGCGCCCGTCCTGTCTTGTGTTTCTTCTTCTGTGTGAATGTGAATTTGGCGCGAAGTTGACTATTTATTTCAGACATGTACCAACTAGCCCGACAGCGAGTTCTACTAGAATAACGCACTTGTTGGGGAACGAAAGTCGGACGTCATAGGACCTTGCACCATCCACCCAAAGGTAGTGTCGATTGCTGTTATAGTCGAGCTGATGCGATCGATTTTCCCTGTGGTAACTTGCCAATAGGCGTAGGACCCGATGAGGACACTTATTTCTTCTGGTTGCCATGTGGTTGGTTGAAAGCTGTCGACCACGTTGTACTCCCGTTCGCCGAGCAGGTGCAAAATGTGGGGGTCGAGTGGTGGGCTTGTTACAGAACAGATTTCAGGAATCGTTAAGGCCTCCAGAGTTACTGCTGAGGCGCCGAACTGGCTGCGGAGTCGCACATTGACACGCTCTGCAGAAATTCGTCTTCGTGACTTGGAGCCACCAAATGTGACGAGGGAGAGCTCTTCATTACCCACGACCGAGCACTTAAGTATCTTTGCCACGTCTGCACGAATGTATGTGCGCTGACTGCCGCTGTCCAGCAGTATCCGCACGAGTAGTCGTCGGTCTCCAGACTCTGCCCAAACTCGGCCTGTCTGCAACAATAGAGGCGTAGATTCGACGTGACTACTCTGGGCGGTTGTGACGTTTCGCATTGGTTGGGGTGGTGGTTCATGAAATGCCGGGGATCCACCGCTTGATTGAAGGTCTTCGGTTGGCCTCGATAATTCACAGAGAATCGTCAGGTGGCGTCGCTGGCAGGTACCACACCTGAGATTGATGGATTTTCTGCACAATCTGGCGATGTGATTGCCTGTTCCGCAGCGGAAGCAGCAATTAGCGTACTGCAGCCTTGCACGCTTCTCCTCAGCCGATAAGTTAGCGTTACAGAAAGCGATCATATGATCCTTGCTTTGGCATAGCGGACACGCTGGTCTGACAGGCAAGGTGGACCCGGTTAGAGCTGACGCTGATGGTAGAGGTTCCGCGCCATAAATTTCTTCAGGCATGTGGGTCCTGGGTTCGTCTTGCAGTGCACGACGCGACAGCTGCCGGCCTTCCTACCGGATTTCCACTTGGATGCGGAGGAAGGTTAGCATATCATTGGCTAGCCGCGTTCTGTCTTCAGGAGTTTCGGCGATACTGGGTGTGCAGTTTGTTTCCTTGGTCTTCTGCCTGTATATGATGGCGAGATCCTCTGGCAGACATCGCGTCAGGACACGGTTTAACACCACGGTGTACTGGTCTGGCGAAACTCCAAGCCCTTCTAAGGCGCTGACGTGAAATTGGACGTTGTCGTGCAGCAGACGAAGCTTCTGGACCTCTGATGAGCATTTCACTGGGCTTAGCGCGAGAAGATGATCGATATGTTCGTTCACGAGCAGATCCCGGCGTCCGAAGCGGTCCGTGAGCGTCTTGATCGCAAGGTCATAGTTCTGTTCGGCTAAGCGGATGCCTTCGACAGCCCGCTTCGCGCTGCCGGTTAAGTAGGTGAGCAGCACTCCTAAGGTACTTGAACTTTTCAATCCGCGGTAGCTCAGCGTTCTTGTGGATGGTGGCGTCGAAATGGTCCCAAAAAGACTGCCATCCACGCAGACTACCATCGAAAGTCGGTATCTCTAACTTCGGTAGTTGAACTGAACGCTGACGGTGCTCTCTCACCTGGCCTGCTGCGGCGCCGGAGTTCGGAGATCCGAGGTAGCTAGGCCCGGGTTCAGTTGCTGGAGCCTGCGTTCCGGCATTCCTCTCACGTTCTTGAAGCCAGAACTTGGCGCGTGATACTGCGTACAGAATCTTCTCGTTGTATTCCTGCGCCGTTCCTACTTCCTGGTCGAGGTTCTCTTCGTCCGTAGTCGCAAGGATGACGTCGTCGAGCTGCGACAGTGCTGTCTCCTTGTCCTTGAGGTAATCCATGTGTCCGCTAATCTGAGAGGCGTCAGGATCCGGTTGCTGCAGCAGGTCCGTTAAAAGCGTGAGCGCTCTCGTGACGCCAGCCCTTATGGCACCACGCTTCTTGCGCAGCTGGTCCGAGTTCGCCATGGCCGTGACGTGAAGGCGTCTCTCGAGGGGCAGTCCCGGGTTTCGCAGCACCAAATGATACGAAATGACTGGTTCTTCAGACGTGAAAGAGAGACGTCCGTTTAATGGCAATACTAAAGGCGAACTGCCGCACCGGCCACGTGCACGCGCCCTCGATGCCCCCTCGGTGTCCTCTTCTTCGGTGGAGTCTGGCACGCTCCAAGTTGCTCCGTTCTGCACTATTATTCAACAACATGAAAGGCATGACAAGATGTCATGAACGGCATGATTTACATGCCACGGCCTGGGTGCTCTGCGGCCGTTTCGTTAACTTCATATATAGCAAAATTGGTATGGCGTGACAAGATTGTCTGACAAACATAGGTGACAGGTCCTATGATGCAAACCATGACAGGCATGTCATGTACAGCATGATTTACATGACATGGTCCGGGGCACTCGCGACCGTTTAATTATATGGATATATACCAAAACTGGTACGACGACGCATTTCTGTATGGCGAACATAAATGACAGGTGGTACCATGAAATCATGACATGCGTGTCATGTACGCTATGACATACACGCCCCGCTCATGGTGCGCTTGCAGCCGCTTCGCTATCTTGACATGTACCAAATTTGGTATTGCGTGGCCCTCGTCCACTGCCGACGGTCGGGATCACCACTGTCGCGGGGAGTTTTGCTGCTGTTTTGCCTTACCGTTGAAGGTTGTTTTAAGTAATAAATGTTATTCTAGTTATCCAGCAGTCTCTGATGGCCTTCCTTGGGGCAGACGACCTAAGAAAGGCATACAAGGAAGGTATACAAGTTCTTTTACAGCTCGCTCGGCCAGCCACCACATATCCTCCCCCGGACACGCATCTCCGGCCACCCGCAACAAGTTGCGCGCAGCGTCCGCATTCTTCTACTTGCAGACTGGAACGGCCTTTCCAACGACATTACAGCCATCACCTGTCCCTCAACTTTTTTGGCCACCTTAAGGAGACGCTGAAAAGCAAAACGATTTTTCTCATATTAGTAAAGTACTCTTTCACGACACCAAGAACACCATGCTTGCTGCGAGAAGACGCTTAGTATGCGAGGAAGCACGCAAAAGCAAAATGTGGGTGGCGACGCCACCTTCAAGTTTCCGCACCGTTCGCCGTGACGTCACATGTTTTGACGGCGCCTACTACGGACCACGTAGTTCCTAATCGGTAAAAATGAAGTACATTGTCATCTGAGGGGGCCATAGACTTCACATACTAAGTTTGAGGTAATTTTGTTGAGCCAATGGCGCCAAAATACGATAAGTATACTTTGAAATCCGTGACGTCACGCGGGGAGATTTTGGCGCGAAATTTAAAAATGAAACCTCGAACTTCATTTTCTCCTCTATTAATAAACCAAAGATGGCAAAATTAACGACATTAGAGTTCTCAGAGCACAATTTATCGATCTAAACCGATTTATTGTTTCTCTTTAGTGTCCCTTTAACAGATCACTTTGCACTGTATTTAAATATGGGTTTGATTTTTCATGTATGTACCCACTCCTTATGTAATCCCTTCAATGGGGTCTTTAAGGCAAAAAAAAAATGAAATGAAATGAACCCCACACGTGGTAGAAGAGTAAAATAACAACCAGGCGTCACACGTACAATGCGAATTGCGCAACGAGTGGGTTGCTTCCAGCCCATTACAAGGGGCTCTGCCATAATTTTCATCGTCATCAGTCACAGCATCAACAAAGTGCACATAATGCCTTACAGTGTTTAGCGGGTACCACGGTTCTCCGAAGAATGACGAAAAATGGCATAGTGGCTATTTCCCTACTTCACAAAAATTATGATGATTTATAGCGTAGTGGGTTTTGTGCAGTGCGTGTCTACTGCTGGACAGAAGAGAAACCCGAGCCGGAGGTGGCACCCGAGCCCGGCCCGCCCAACGAAAGAATTACGGGGGCGCGAGTCCGGGAGGAAAACTTGAAAATACACTCCCAGACTGAACGCCATACGTGTCGGTTGTACGTTTCTCGGCGTCCGCGAACACTACTGGTTCCTCGCAAGTGCACTTCTTTTGGTCGCCCAGGGAGCCCATAAGGCCTCCATGATCCATTTCCTCAGAGTCTCAATAAGGTTCTTTCCCTCTCTATTTCTCACGTTAACGTATCTTATATAGCGTGGTGGGAGAGTGAAATAACCCGGATGTCACACAATGCGAATTACTTAACAAATGGGTCGTTCAAAGCTCCCAACCCATTACAAAGGACACAGCCTTAATTCTTCATCGTCATCAGCCGTCGCATCAACAAAGTGCACATAATGGCTTACAGACGGTACCTCGCTTCTCCGCAGAATGACGAATAATGGCGTAGTGGGTGCTTCCCAACTTCACAAAAATTATGATTTGTGGCGTAGTGGGTACGTTGCTAGTGTAATTGTATTAGTATCCTCAAGAGAGTTTATAACGGGCTCTAGAAATGCCGCTCTTCCAGCTTTTGCTGTGACTGTGCTGCGCTTTCGGCGAAGGCATAGCGTTTTTAAATGCGAAGCATTTCTTAGCGAACTTCTGCGACTTTGAGCGTATCTATCTATCTATCTATCTATCTATCTATCTATCTATCTATCTATCTATCTATCTATCTATCTATCTATCTATCTATCTATCTATCTATCTATCTATCTATCTATCTATCTATCTATCTATCTATCTAGCCGCCTACGACTTTGTGCTCTCCTGGTCGCTTGGTTAATCGAATGTACAAAAAAATTGGTATGGCGTAACATGACTGTATGACGAACATAAATGACAAGTCATAACATGAAAATCATGACACGCATGTCATGTACAGCATGATTTACATGCCACGCTCATGGTGCGCTGGCGGCCGTTTCGCTAGCTAGATATACACCAAAATTGGTATCTTGGGACGTGACTGTGTGACGAACATAAATGACACGAGTTAACATGAAAATCATGACACGCATGTCATGTACAGCATGACTTACGTGCCACGCTCATGGTGCCCTGGCGGCCGTTTCGCTAGCTTGATCTACCCCGAAATTGGTATTGCGTGACGTGACTGTGTGACGAACATAAATAACACACGAGTTAACATGAAAATCATGACACGCATGTCATGCACAGCATGACCTACGTGCCACGCTCATGGTGCGCTGGCGGCCGTTTCGCTAGCTTTATATACACCAAAATTGGTATCTTGGGACGTGACTTTGTGACGAACATAAATGACACGAGTTAACATGAAGATCATGACAAGCATGTCATGTACAGCATGACTTACGTGCCACGCTCATGGCGCCCTGGCGGCCGTTTCGCTAGCTTGATCTATCCTGAAATTGGTATTGCGCGACGTGACTGTGTGGCGAACATAAAAACACGAGTTAATATGGAAATCATGACACGCATGTCATGTACAGCACGACTTACGTGCCGCGCTCATGGTGCACTGGCGGCCGTTTCGCTAGCTTGATCTACCCCGGAATTGTTACTGCGCGGCGTGCCTGTGTGACGAACATAAAAACACAAGTTAACATGCAAATCATGACACGCATGTCATGTACAGCATGACTTACGTGCCACGCTCATGGTGCGCTGGCGGCCGTTTCGCTGGCTTGATATACACCGAAATTGGTATCTTCCGACGTGACTGTGTGCCGAATATAAATAACACGAGGTAACATGAAAATCATGACATGCATGTCATGTACATCATGACTTACGTGCCACGCTCATGGGGCGCTGGCGGCCGTTTCGCTAGCTTGATCTATCCCGAAGTTGGTATTGCGCGACGTTACTGTGTGACGAACATAAGTAATAGGAGTTAACATGAAAACCATGACACCCATTTTCCTCAATGACATACAAGACGATGTATGCAGCTCTTTGCTGGCTGCTTCGCATTACATCGATTCCCACAATGCGTGGGATCTGCCGGCTTTTTTTTTTTTCGCGCAGTGCTTGCGTTTTTCCTATTCTGCTTGCGTAGATTCGCATCCGTGACTCTGCTAATATGCGTGCTTTCCAAAATATACCTCAGGCGGAATCCGTGTCACCTCTACTTGTCTGTTCGTTTCATTTTGCAGCATTATTGCACGATCCGTTGGCTGTTTAACTGAACGTAGTCCCGGCCCCTTCTTTTTTTCATAGCTTCTGGGCTGTTCAACAGGCCCACGATGCGGCCGAGAGGCTTGGCCTTCCGGTCTCTACGTGGGAGCGGCCCGCTACGTGTTGAGACGCGTCCTGCAGGACCTCAATAAAGTTTACCATACCATACAGAGCTTCTGGTTTGCATCTGCTTGAGGAGAAAAAAATTCCCGTAAATGCACGGACTACTTCATGGTTCGTTGAAACCGTATTTTAGTCTCGTGACGTCACAAGCACGGAACGTCGTCTTAATTTATGCGGCTGAGGAAGCTAATCAGGGCAGTGTTGCCATTATAAATGCGACAGCCGATTGTTCCCAAAAGTTCATGCAGGCAGCGAAAACAAAGACATTTATAAGCCTGTGCAGACAGGCATCATTCTTGTGACAAAAACAGCTCCACAAGTCCAAGATGTACTTCTCAGTAAGTAGGCCTACAACTTTCAGTGCGTTTTCCTAAGCAGATTAAACCGGCCTCGAAGATTTCTCCTGCGTGCGATAAACTCTGTGCCACAAGTATATGGATTTAAATGCAGCTTGAGGAGTGCAACACTAGCGCAATTCCTTAAACCCAGCAAGCATGGCAGATGTGCTTGGGAGGAAGGCTATATGTTGGCAAATTTCCCAGACACATATTTAAGCCCTGAAGTCCATGGCGGGCTACTTAGCTCCGCAGGCGAATGCAGTGTGAACATTGTCGCGGGTTGAAAATGGCCCACCCCCTAAGTTGGCACGACTCTGTCGCAAGGAGTGATTGCAGTGATCGAAGAATTACTTTCGAAACAATGAAGAGGTCCTAGTGCGAAACACTGTAAATGTGAAAAAGGAAAGCACTATATTCGCAGTGTTTCCGTGCTCTACTTCGCGTCACAACATGATTTTCCAAATATTATGCAAAGTACGCATGGAGATTCCTGACAAAACTGAAGCTTCGAAAATATTTTCCATGGCTGAAACCTCGAAGTGCGCTAACAAAAAGTATTGGCATGCGTGTCCACCATCAAATGAGCTTGCTTAAAATGTACTGATAGGCTAGTTGGTGAGCCATGATTTTCGAATAGGCAGCGTACAAAAGGACAACGAACACGTACACAAAAAAGACGCAAACACAAGCGCTGTACTGCAACTGGTGATTTATTGGCGAAAGACCCGGCTTATGTATGTGAACACGCACATGCGCTCTGACAGCAGTGGATACGATGAGGACCGAAAAAACCCGAGGAAACTGCACAAATAAAGGCACAACAACAACAAAAAAAAAACAACAGAAGAAACAAAAAAAACAAAAAACAACAAAAAAACACGTGGTTCTGATAAAAAATTTGCCACACAGTATGTGCTTACATGCCAAGGTATCGGCGCGCCTTTTCAGAGAACGCAACCGAGGGGCAACTGATACACTTATCTTTCCATTTGTCAATTTTTGGCAACAAGGAAACCAGAGAGGTAATCGAGGCCATAGAAATTGGCAAATGGAAAGATAAGTGCATCAGTTGCCCCTCGGTTGCGTTCTCTGAAAAAGCGCGCCGATACCTTGGTATGTAACCACATACTGTGTGGCAAATTTTTTATCAGAACCACGTGTTTTTTCTGTTGTTTTTTTGTTGTGCCTTTATTTGTGCGGTTTCCTCGGGTTTTTTCGGTCCTCATCGTATCCACTGCTGTCAGAGCGCATGCGCGTGTTCTCATACATAAGCCGGGTCTTTCGACAATAAATCACCAGTTGCAGTACAGCGCTTGTGTTTGCGTCTTTTTTGTGTACGTGATCGTTGTCCTTTTGTGCGCTGCCTATTCGAAGATCAAATGAGGTTGTGATGAGTGCCGATGCTTAACGTAAAGGCACGGTATACTTGTCAAGCTGTGCACATTGAATAGGCCTTCGAAAACAGCCTTTGTGCCCCGCCATAGTGGTCTAGTGGTTATGGCGCTCGACTGCTGACCAGAAGGTCGCGGGATCGAATCCCGGCTGCGGCGGCTGCATTTTCGGTGGAGGCGAAAATACCTGAGGCCTGTGTTCTTAGATTTAGGGGCACGTTAAAGAACCCCAGGTGGTCGAAATTTCCAGAGCCCTCCAGTACGGCGTCTCTCATAATCATATCGTGGTTTCGGGACATTAAACCACAGATATTATTATTAAAACAGCCTTTGTGTGCGCAACGTGATACCACGTTGATCAATGATCACTGCACGTATACGGTTACTTTCTAAATGGCTGTATCCGACTGTGTGGAGCTCGTAAAATTAGTGGCTTGTATGCGCACTCAATCTCAGTTAAATCCCTATTGCATATTCTTTGCAAAAAGCGGCTCGGCTCAAAAGAAAACGTGCTATCCCCTGCAGTGTCACAAGAAAATAGGGCCGCTGTTTGTAATGAGGAATGCGAGATGTCATCTTCCGTGCACCATTCATCACGGTGAAACTTCTGTGTCATGTGTAAAACAGTCTATGTTTGTGCAATGACATACTGTTGCCAATTATCTGTTTTCTTGACAATGTCTTTTTCTCAACATCCCACTCCTATGCGCTGGCATTTATTCTGATGCTGAATTTTATGCGATGCCCTTTTTGGTTGCGTGTCAACCAACAAGTTGCGCGTGCATGAAAATAAAACATCCCGCTAATATTGCTATCTCATTTTGGCTCTGATATTTTTTTTTTGTCTCTTCAATGTCATACTTGCATCTCCACCACTACACATTGTAATGGGATTTTCGTGTGAAGTGTCATAACACGTTACTGGAGGCGTTAACCTATTCTCAAGGTACAGAATGTCTCCTCTCACAGGTACACCGAGTTTCTTTGACACCAACGCCAAAACACTATTCTGAAAAATCCTTCTCCTGAGCCTTTTGTTGTTGTAGATGAGTCACTGTTGCCGCCGCTTGATGTTTAATTTTGAGACCACCGCGCGAGGCTACTTTTTACATCGAGAGGATCGAAAAATTTGGCAGATCCCGTGAGAATCGATGTTATGTGAAGCATACAGCGGGCTGTGGCGTAATATCGCTTATCGTATTCGAAGACTACCTGGGCGGCTCCTTGTGACTTGTGTATAGTTATGGCGTTTGCTTGCGCGAGTGAGGCCCTTCTTCTAAGAATTCTAGGGACAATCATTACTCGGCGAAACTCCCCGTTCTTTGTTTTTTTCCCACGGAATCCTTCACCGAGTTCACCACACAGTGCAGCACACACCTAAATATCGTACCGTGAGTACAAGTGTTCTGTCCAGCCGGTGTATTTCCCGTCTCGGCCCAATGCAGACAGAGTTAAGCTGCCGTGATTGCTTAGCAGGCTGAGGCGCTTCTGAGCTCGAGGTCATGGGCTCGATTCTTCGGCAGCTGGGAGCAAAATGTAGGCAGCACCCGCGTGCTTTAAAGTGGGTGCCCGCTAATTAATGCGCTGTCCCCCACTACGGCGCGCCCCATAATGGTTTGGTGGTTTCGGCTCTAAAAACAGCACAAATTACAGTGGCCTGGCATGCGCTCATGAGCCACGGGCGATAGGCGGCTGCCGCAAGCGAGCTGTAAAGAGAAACAAAGCGGCATTGAAATTATCGGTCGCGAATTCAGGCGCGGTTATCATCAGGGATAAACCTCTGCGTAATGATGAACATGCACGATCATCTTGGGCGTGAGGTGTGATGCTGACCAAGCGATCTGTTAAAACAACCAAAGCGACAACCGGAGCACGTGGTGCGTGATCAAGCGTCGATTTTATCCGAAACGAAACCCGGCGCTGCAGGAAACATGCATAACTGCAGTGGGCCAGTGCTGGGCAGTATCGAAGGTACACGTATCTTAGATACTCGTTGGATATCTTGTATCTGTATCGCGATACGTCTAGCAAGACGTGTATCAGTATCTGTATTTCCGATACATTGAAGAGTGTATCGTGTATCTTAAGATACAAGATACTGCGATCGGACAACTACCGTGCGAAAGAATAAACGTTGGCCGCACTCCGCTTCTACTGCTGCCACCAGAATTAAACTAAAGGCAGTGATACTATTTTATCCTACCGCCAGAGTTTTCCAGCGGGGATAAGCGATGAGCTCGGAGCGCCCCTGTTGGTGGTTCAATGTCCCGTGGTGACGCTCGCGTCGTCTCGAAAAACATGCGGGCGCAGTGCTTTGACCCTTTTGTTTTCTCGTTGTTTTAGTTGTGTGAGTTCCATGACACTTGGCACTTAGCGACTGTTCTGTGCCGCGTACTGCAATGCGTGCGGCGTCTTTCGCACACATTCTGATGTCGCTGTAGTGTGATGATCGAAGTTTCTCTTGCGTGGTGCTTCGTTACGAAGGCTGTGGAATGCAAGAATGCGGGGTTGCTTTGCGTCTCGTGACTTTTACAAATCGCTGATTTGAAGGATTTCGTGGATGTAAGGTTGTCTTACACGAAATGAGATTGACTTATATGCAAAGAACATTCTAACAGCTATAGCAACACCGGAATCGATGCTGGACCTAACAGAGCAATCATTCACCTAACAGACTCTATTTTGGCGTACGTCTCTTTTTCCTTCATTCAAAGAGTATTAAAATCATAATTTGACTGATAGCAAAAGTTCTTTCTTAGCTGTCCTTTTCCATCCAATACATTACCTATGTGTCTATATTGTTCTATTTTTCGGTCTGCTCACTTCGATATGTCTTTGACGTTCTGCCAAAGTAAGCTGTTTCCTTTATGCTTACTTTTAACTGTCTGCATCATTCCTTCTTCTCTTTAGATACTTATATTCCACTTGAACTTACTGTTAGGTGAAGGCGATGTTGGGAACAAACATGTAACAAACCGGGCGCGCCTGGAGTATACAGTAACAAGAATCCTGCTTACTACTAAGTAAAACAGCGAAATTTACTTTGTATTATAATAACGTAAATGATTAGGACCATCCTGACTATTTTAGCAAAGGTACTCGAGATACATTGTTATTCCATATGCTCCGTTTTTCTGATAAGCCTAGTTATATAGTTAATTCGGTTTTTTTTATGGCGCAAAAGCATCCGAGGCTATGCTGCGCCAGGCACAATTTCCTGATGAGCGTCCCATTGAATCGCTTTGCGCTGTTTTCTATAGGCACCGAACTGAATTGTCATAGCTGTTCGGGGTTACCCGCTGCGGTGGTCTAGTGTTTATGGTGCTTGACTGCTGACCCGAAGGTCGCGGCGGCCGCATTTCGATGGAGGGAAAATTCCAGAGGCCCGTGTGCTTATATTCAGATTTTAGAACCCTAGATGGTCGAAATTTCCGGAGCCCTTCATTACACTGTCTCTCGTTATCAAATCGCGGTTTTAGGAAGCGTAAAACGCAACAATTAGTATTCGTTCTTGTGAATGCCGCCTGTATCGTGTTTCTATACTTATTCGCTGTGTTTGATACGGAGCCGAGGATTTATTTTACTTAGATATATTTGTTTCTCTTGTTTCAGGCTTCCTTAAATTATGTTACTGTTACTAATCACCAGATAATCGGAGCTACAAGTGGCAATAGTGTGAATAGCGGCGGTGTCCTGCGGCGCTTTGGGCAACTGTACTATACGTCTGAAACGTTTCTGGGCTGCACATGTTCCTAGCGACGTACACTTGTCTGGTGATACGGTATTGCAAAAACCGCAACACCTTTACGGCCAAGGAAGAACTCCACAGCACCATGGTGCGGATACTTCTTATTAAAGTTCCTGTGATTAGATGACAACCCTCTAGCAAGTCGGCAAGTAGAGCAGCGACTCCCATCAATTATAACAGCGACAAACAAAAACCGCTGTCAGCGAAGTGTACAAAGAGCTGCCATGTTAAGCAGCAAAAGCAACGCCAATAAGTTGTTTCGGAATGAAACTAATATACCATGAGCAAGAAGTACGAAGCTTTTGAGATACTAACAAACATTTCATTCGAATGAAGCTAAATTGGTCGCAATTAATAAATTTTCAAGCGAATAATTTAGTGCATAGTTGTTTAGTGCTACATTGTAGAGATATATAAAAACAAATTTCTGAATGTATCGAAGTATCTTAAGATACATTTGGAATGTATCGTATCGGATACAATCAATGTTGTAGTATCTTGTATCTGTATCTGAAATATTTCTTGCCCGAGTATCTTGTATTGCGATACAATTTCAAAGTATCTTTACCCAGCCCTGCAGTGGGCATTAAAAGTTTCCTTGCTTGCATTATTATGCTGACAAAGTAAGCAGTAAGATCTTCCGAAGTGGCATCAAACTTGCGATCGGACGTTGTTATCATCCAAAGCAAACCTCGGCAGAAGTGAAACTGAACACTGCAAATTGCAATGCTGCCAGAGACTAAACAAGACAGACGTAAATTTGAGCTCTTCACACTGAGCTCATGATAAATTTAAAGCCTCAAGGCAAACTTGGCATCCAAGCAATGGAAAGCCGAGCGCGGTACAAACGCACGCAAAAGCCTGGTTGTCGTTTGCTGGCAGACACCACTGTCGCAACGAAGTGCATTTTATCGGTCACATATTTAGGAACTCGCGCACTCGAACAAATGTGGCCATTCACCATCGACACGCACGTAGCCCACGCACAAACAGCGTCGTCCTCGATTACCTGCTCGGTCTCACAAAAGTGGTCCATCAACCATTCCCCTCTGGTGAGATCCACACCACAAAAATGTTTTTCAGTCTCTGATGTCTTTTTTTAAACCCCCGGAGCAAGCAATACATGAGGCTGCACGTACACGGCGAGCAGACGACAACGAGTGCAAGGCGCGTGAACGTGCCCACAGAGAGCAGTCGAAAGGCGGGAACACCAGCGACCGACAGAAGGGATGACACAGCGTACGAAGGAAGAGAAATAGAGAGAAACGCAGGAAGAGAAAGAAACTGTCAGAGAAAATGATCAAGGGCGTCCACAGAACCTTTTTTGCACGGGGGTGCATCCGCAGGGAGGGGTGGTGGTGGTGCATCAAGAACTGCCAGCCTTTCTTTCACTGCCGGGACATGACCGGCAAGATTAGTCACAGTGTGTAACGGGAAAAGTCGGCCCACAATCCTGAAGGGCGTTTCACACCTATATGCGGGACCTCAGTGTGCTAATGAAGCCTTTGTAGCTTATGGCTACTGCATAGAACATCACACGAAACTCCAGGAGGGGCAGTCGCCCCCCCCCTCCTCTTGCACCTCCCTCCAGATGCCCATGAAAAGGCGAGCGAGACGTGGCTTTTTATTTGTAAACGGAAATGATGGCACTATCTTCTGCAGCCCTTCAGGGAGAGGGGAGGAGAGATGTGGTAGAAAAGAGAGTAGAGAGAGGCCCTGGGCGGCTGGGAAGCAGGAGCCCCGATAGGGCGCCGGCCGGTGGGCAGACTGTCCTTGATGGGCAGGCGGGCGTGGAGAAGGAGGGTATCTCGAATGGAGAGGCGCCTTCAAAGCTGACCGCTGGCTGTCAGGTGAGTCGTCTCATAGCCTGAATGACAGCCCTGTGAAGTCCTGGAACTTGACGAGGCTCTGAAGGAAATGGCCCCGATGTCGGCCCGGGAGGAGCAGGCCCTCCTGACTACCCGATGGTAGACCCAAGGTGCGGTAAGCCAGTTGAAGGTGGCGTCTCTGCTCGATATGGGCGGGGCATGTCAGCAGCAGGTTCGCGAGAGACTCCGGCTCACCGCAAGATGTACAGGCTGGAGATGGCACCAAGCCCATTCGGTAGCGTCGGTACCCCGTCCATATGCAGCCAATCCGCGTAAGCGCTGGAGGATTCCCTTCAGGTGAAGCATCGCTCTGGGAGGGGCTGTGGAGGTATGCCCTGGGCTACCCACCGATCTGCGTGGCATGCCTGTGGGTGGCGCCGCAAGCGATGCCTTGTGATGTCCGGCCGTGACCGCTGTGCTGAGAGCAGCGCGGTTGTCATGCGCACTCTCAGCGAGTCTGTCAGCCTCCTCTTTGCCGGGGATTCCGACGTGGGCGGGTAGCCACTGCAGCGACACCAGGCATCCTGTATCCTGGATTGCAGCCAGCCTGGTTGACAGAAGGGCCACGCCCATGCTGGCGCGCTCAGCTCGCTGCAAGCTGAGCAGAGCGGCCTTTGAGTCGTGGTAGATCACCACCGGGGTCCTAGGCAGCTCCTTCGTGAGCAAGTCTACAGCCAGATGGAGGCCTTCAGCCTCTGCGGCGGTCGAGCTCGCGTGCACTGGTAGGCCTTGCTCGTCTGCAACGCAGGCTGATGAGCCTGTGTTCGGGACGGCCGAACCGTCTGCGTACGCATGCAGGTGGTCAGCATAGCTCTCGAGCTGCATCGAGGTGGCCATCTATCTGAGTGCACATGTGGAGGAGCGCTTCTTGGTGACCCCGGGAAGGTCAATACTGACGGGAAATGGGGTAGAACACTGCACGAGCCGCGATTCTCGGCCCGGGCCGGGAACTCGTTCGAGTTTACCCGTCCGAACCCGGCCCGATGACTTAAAACGAGACCCGGCCCGAACGCGATAAAATATTTCATCTACCCGGCCCGGCCCGACCGCAGATCGAGCCCGACAGAGGCCCGAGCCAATAATCTAGGTGGTGTTGCCTGAACATGGAATCGACAGCAAGGCATTTTAAGTGGCAAATATCTACGCTTTGTTGGCGCATGCTTCGGTAACTACTATACTGTAACTTCTGAAGGGCGTCTTGCTGGGCGAGTTGGTACGATAACATCATTGCACGCAGCGCAAAAAGCACGCGCTGCGTAGTGTGCCCCTTTTCTCTGTCCTTGTTTTTTGCGCTGCGTTCAATGTTTAACCTGCGGTAATTTCTTCTAAAAAGGGGCTCACGGTGGAAACAGTTGAGCGGGCATACTGAGTACGATGAGCGCTTGTTCGGCAGTGGTATACTGTACCTATTTTTTCTGCAAATACATTGGAGATTTTCAAGAGAGTTTTGTAGCAGACAGTCCAGCAAGGAAAGTGATATGCAGCCTGAGTTCAATTTCGATAGGGAGCGCAGTATAAAAAGAGGAGACAGAGGACATAACGCCCTCTTCACTTTATGTTTATGGCGCTCTCTATGGAAACTGAAAGCGTGCTCCAACGACACAGTCAATCGTGCGCCCTTCTGGATTTGCTGCGTCTGTCTTCAACTTTGTAGCACTTGCCACAGCAAGAGAATAGAAA
>NW_023615303.1:0-120001 GCF_013339695.2 Rhipicephalus sanguineus
CCTACGAGTTTTCAAACAGATCGATTGCCCTTCTTTGAGCTCCGTGCCGTGCTGCTGCTTGTTCCTTTTTTTTACGATTTGCTTGGCACTCATGTTGAGAAGCATCAGGCGGCAATATGCGAGCGGCTACCGCACATATTTAAGTTTAAAGCGCGATATGTTCTCGCTCTCTAACGGCCCATCCTGACGCATAGGAGCGCCACGCGAGGCAGTATCAGAGCATGTCAAAACTTCGTACACAATTCCATGGCAGAACGACAACAAATGGAGAGCGAGATGGCTATCTATCATGCAATTACAGGATGCGTTGTTCCTGAGTGCTCTACTTGCTAAAAGGATACGCAAACGTAACACTCTGGCCGGACTACATCGGCCTCTCGGAATACATTCAGCAATGTGCTGTCTGACATAAGTCAAGAGAGATCGATTCAAAGTACCTGCCAAAAGACAGGCTTTGGGTCAGCAAGTGGCCACGATGCGTCTTGCCCGCTGACGCCGTACGTGTGAACGATGCCGTAGAAGAGGACACCCACCCCGTTATGGCCGATAAGCACCACGGTCAAGGATACGCTTAGAAATAACAGTCATCCAACTGCGCCTCGAGTCCAGCCCAAAGGATGGGTCATTCTTCAACGAGATCATAGACGACGCCATGAGACCGGTAAGCCCTACCAGTACCTGGCTGCGATGTCCCTTCTTGTGAATGTGAACGTCTCTGTAAAAAAATAATGTAGTGTTACACTCAGCCGTTTGAACACCAGTCATGTCACTCAGGTCTTGTCATTTGTGTCATGCCGTATGATTTTAATACCATAAATCTTGTTATTTTTGTGCTCCGCGTGAACATTGTTAGGTTGTCTTTCAACTGGAACGTAGCACCATCGAGACATGAAGTCGTCTTCCAGCTACCCATTATATATATTATGTCCCACGCTTGCCGTTACTCTGTATTTTCATGGGTGTACTTCGAATGTCGATGACAGTTTGCTGCCTATTAGGTTAGCACTGACCATTCGCAAGTGTTCGTTGGTGTGAGTCTACATTAGTTTAGGAGACTCGTCATTAGCTTTGGAAATATTCTTAAAATGCGGTGACTCACGAGAAGGGAACAGACAAACCGTATGTGTCCTCGCCAGAGCACATGCACAGCCGCATATCATAACTTTACTTGCAGCTGGTAGCATATTCGGAAGGGTCACTTCTAATCAATGGTGTGGCTTTGCGTTTCCGGCATTTAGTTCAAGGAAGAAGAGAGGATTGAGGGAATATTGTTGACTGCAGGTGGACCTATACATGCAAAATATGCGCGTCATATGCTGGCAAGCAGATCGCCAACCCCTTGGCTCACAATTTGACCCACTGAGACGACGCCGAGGAAGTCGAGACCGAGCACATGCATCCTTTAGTCATGTACCATACATAACACAGCATTATACCCTAACCTGGAGAACGTACCCTCCCGCACACAAATCACTACACAAACAGCAGGAGAGATTACTTCGGGCTCTGCAGGTCACCACATTCTGACACCCAACCAGAAATCGCCGTATAGCTCCTACTCAATTTTTTCCGCAAGGCCGCTTCTGTGGAGAACCAGGGTCCCTCCAAAATGTAGCAGGAGGCTGCCTAATATCGCCACTAAAGCCCCCCAACCGTTACCATTACCACGAGCTTTGGGACAAAGCCTTGGCCAGCTCGAAGCTCGGTGATCTGCTATGGCTGGTAGCGCTGGCCAAGGACGCTGCCCAAGCTGAGAGTATCGTGAACTAAGGACCGCACTTCTGAGGTACCTTGTACATAGAAATGTTTATCCTCTCTCGCTGGTAATTACTCTACCCCGCGCCTTCCTTTAACGGATATCTTTCGCTGTTTAGATCAAGGCGAAACGCACAATAAAGCGAACGCAAGCCTGCGCTCTCTCAGCAACTCCACGCACTATGCCATACCTGCTAACTCAACGTAATCGCGTTACGCAGAGAGTCAAATATAACGAAGTGTTACGTCATGTTTCATTTTTTATTGTCCCGGTGCACATGTGATAGCCTATCAGGGGTATGAAAATATGCCATGAATAACTAAAGAATGCTGCAAAAAACAACATTCCCGAATTTTTCCAAAAGTCTGAAGAGTACGCATGCGTTAGCAATCACTGCAATTATATGATTTGAAGACCAACAACGTTATAAGAAGTCTAGAAATATGAATGTATATGTGCCTTCCTGCTCACTACAGCATCATTACTGGTGTCGGGACAGGGCACCTCTGACACTGTAGCATAAACCAAACGCTCGGTTATGCGATGCTCTGGCTTTATGAACTGCATACAGCGGGATAATAATTGGCTCGGACGTTCACTGCTGCATTCTGTGCAAATAACGAACATTTGTTGCAGTCTTCGTTAAGTTTCGCAGCGGCCCTGTAAAAGATGCAGAGCATGAATTAGAAATAACGTACAGAGAAAGCGCGCAAGCCACTGAGCAATGGCCAGGAGAGAAGGGACTCTAACGCGCTACACGGAGTGCAAAAACCAAAATAGCTCGCATGGAGATGGATAATAAAAGATAGGATAACAGCTTACTGCTTAGAGAGCTCACGTATTACGAAGCTCACAGTTTTGTTTCATTTTTCCAATTATCTTATTGTTGAAAGCTGAGCAGAAAAAAGTGCGCCGAGAGGCGACTTGACGAAACGTTGCATGTTCGTTTTTGCTACTTTCCAGAGAAAAAAAACACAAAAACGTTGACTACTAAAGGTGTCTATTCCTCTCGGATAAAAAATGTAACTCTTATTATAGCGAATATGCTTGTACATTTAAATGCGCCTATTAAGTATAAATTTCAAATGGAAACTTTAAACCCTCGTTTTCAGCTTCTTTCACCATGGCACAAAATTATCGCAAAGTTTGGTCATTTTCCCGGTTGTAGAAACCGCGACAACTTTATATGAATTGAACAGTTTTGTCAGAAGCGTGCAAACGGCACTTTGAGCGCATTCGCAGGCGTTTGATGAGTTCAGCTGTCTGGCAAACGTCGCAAAAGTCACGTTCCCCTGGGCTTTCATAGAACAACTAAAGTGTACTGGTTCGAAAGCGTGAAAAGTTGCAGCAACCTTTGTGCAGATTCAGTTTACATTCTGTTGAGATTGAGTACGGCGCTTATTAGCGACCTCTTACTAGCAACATGCTGGACGTGTTCCGTATGGAAATAATCAATAGCAGAATCTCTACATAGAGCAAAATCTTGGCCTGGCTCCGTATAACTGCATTAATGGTTGTGGCTGTCGCCAATATAGGTCTGCGGTGTACTGCAGTGAAAAAAAATCTAAACAAACGGGGTGACGATCTAGACTGGTAACGGTATTAAACCTCCAATGGCAAAGGGAGCGTCAATGTCATATTATGTGGACGTTAGTTGCCTGTATATCTGACCCGTGATCTCTGCACCAATACGCATCATTCTTTTTTTTTCTTAATTTCATTAAAACAGCTCCCTACTATAGGTGAGGTACGTAAGTGGTGGCATGACGTGCGCTTAACTTACAACTGAGCTTCACGGCTGGTTTGACCGTCCGAACAACCTCAGAAGCCTTTGCACAGTCGTACAGGGCAAGTTTGACGCGAGAGGTAGACACTGTTAAATATGTCCCTTGCATTGCAGGGGTGGCGTATCGCATTCTTTAAGGTGTTGTTCCTCTTACATAGGCGAAACAAGGCGACGTGTGAAAAATTACCTTCGTGAGCACAGGATCAAAATAGGGAGTGATGCACACTCATACTTGACAAAGCATTGGCGCGAACGTGGTTGCTATGTAAGCTTTTCTGACCCCGATGTTTATTTACACACAAGAATCGGGCAGTACACGAGGTGGGGAGCCTCCCATTTTGTGCGGAAAGATAAGGACTGGGTGAGTCAACCCTACTGGTACTGTATGATAAAGAGATAGCCTAACAAGGCCTCATTAGGATTGTCGCTGCTGACACTGTTCGTCATTTACATACTCTGTGTAACCTGGTACGCGAAGCTATCATTCATTTATTCATAGGTATTCTACAAATAAACTTCAGTTGTGAGATCAGAGCATGCCCTATGCACCCCTCTTATTGTCCCTCGTCTAGTTATGAGCAAGTTTTAACGAAATGAACTTCACACAACCACCGAACTTGTCTACTAATTCAGTCCTATTTATTCTTTCTTTCAACACGGTCGAGATTTCAAACTAGACAACTGGACCCAGGAGGGAGCAGAGAAGCAGGTTGAAGATGCTGTCGACATTCCTGCTGTGGGGTTCCGAGCCTGAGCTCATGAAGCTTAACTGTACTGGCGTGAGCTTGTTCTCGTTGATGCTGCTGATTCCAGTGATTACCGTGATGTTTTTCGTCCTTTGTTGTGGCTATTCATTTTGTGGAAGCTTGCCAAAAGGCAGTGCAGCTTTGTGACCCCCTATCTTCTCGTCGTCATACACGCGAGCGCCTTCTAATGTCTGGCCCTCTGCCTCTTTATAAGTAGGGTTCGCGTCACAACTTGCTAATGCCAAAACCTCAATTTCCTCATCAGGCGCAGGGTTTAATCAGACTTGCATTATCATACATGCCGTTAGAGAAGATAGGATAAAAATCGGATGCCGAATTCACGAAACTTTGCTTTTTCGCAAGTGACTTTTTCCATTGATCGACCGGCTTCACTAACCATATGTTCCACATCATGATTTGATGAAGTATTCTTTTACGGAACATCTTAGCCTACGATGTTTCATTGCTACGGGCCCAGAGTTTCAGCCGGATCGATCACAGTTATCCTGCGCGGCATTCAAGTTACCTGCCACAAACCACGCCACTACTTGAAGCCGCCTTGGTAAAAGACCCTTACAAGTCGGGCAAGGAGTCACGCGTCCAGATATAATTTCGTGGCCTAATCCTAGAATTGCACCATGTAAATTCCATAACGAGTGGGTAATTGAGAGGCACCAGAAAAATGAGTTATAATTCACCACCATCATCATCAACCACAGCATCAAAAAAGACAGTCAATTAATGCGCGGAGTATGGTGCAGAAAAAAGCATGATCTCTCAAGCTCCAATGCTGACAGTGATGATGATGATTGTAATAAAGCGTTCAGCTTAAGTCGTCTTAGGCAGACGCATAACGGAACCAGTGTGTTTTTCTTCAATGTGTGGACATATGCGCATAAGTTGTGACGAACGCCATCGTTCGTCGGGAAGCGAGACTGGATGCTCTGGGCAGCGACGGACTGCACCTCTTGACGGACATATTCAGTAAGTGCTTCCCACAAAAGGACCAGATGCGTTTGCAAAATTTTGCTTCATTTGGTGTTTATCATAGGTTCACTTAGTCGCTGCTGTCAAAACTAAAGCAATACTGATTTTGGTTTCGACCATAGCATCGGATGTCCATGCCGGATGGACTCAAGTGCTTACACTTTTTTTTTCCACGTAGCAACTCCAGTAAAAGGCTTAGTTATGCATTTAAATACTTACTGTCACTCCGTCGAAATTCAACAGCCACGCACGACATGAGAAAACCTATAATTAATATCCTAATCTCAGTGAAAAGGTGCATATAGCCAAGCTTCAAATGTTATACCTTGTCGATAAAAAATCCTGATAAAGAATGTGGTCTTGCAACAAGGAAACTTACAACCATTTCTTCGTATTTACATTTATTCTACTATACAAGGGACTTGCGCCCCTTTGTACATAAAGCTTTGCAACCCAAATAACCGCAACAGCAGCGTTTAGTGCAGCCACAAAATGAAGAATACCATCGTAGGATCCAAGGTTGTCCCTCCAGTAACCTGTAAAATCAAATATATAATAAGGGCCGTGTCTTAAAATGGTACTCTTGTGGGTCTGCAATCGTGATAAAGGCAAATTGATCAATTCTCGGGCCATATAAAAAGTGTTTCATAAATATGTCTCATACACGTCGGTTTAAAGAGGCATACATCAGTTCAGCCTAGCTGTGGACCTTTAGGAGCCATGGAACATATTTTGTTAGAGTGCCAGGAATACAAAGAAACACCTTATCTCCACAGCAGAATCGCTTCTCGCTTTTCGAGCTACAATATGTATCCAAAACATACTTCCTTTTATGTATTCTCTTCTCTGTTGACCCCACGCAGGATCACTTTTGGTAGTTATCTTAGTGATGTCTAAGTGTAAAGCTTTATTATTTGTATGCTCTCCCAAGCACTGTTTTCGGGCGCCACTGGTGGCACGTCTTTCATCTTCTTTCTAGAGCTGGTTAGCTTCGGAACGACCCAATGACAGGCTCATATGCTCCCATTTCTGAAGGGTAGGTGTGTAGCCCTGTTATTAAAAAAGTTCCCTTCGGATCGTGAGGACCCGGTTTCCCAGCCCTGCCAAATAATCTTATATTGTTTCAACAACGGGCATGTTTAGACCAGCCTTAAAATCTTTGGTACTCGCAGAAAACCAGAGGTGGGTATGTTCCACGGTAAATGGCTTGTAGAGCACGTGCGATCGTCTAACGAAAGCTCTGCTCGGTGAAGTAGAGCACGTGAAACTCGTGAAAAACAGAGAGAGGAACAAAAAGACAATAGGAAGAGAGAAAGACAGACGAAGAGCAAGAAGGACAAATGAATGATGGAAAGACAGCGAAAAAGATAAATAAAGAGAAATAAAGGGAATAAACACGTAAAAAGATAGAAAAGGAGAAACAAAAAGAAACAAGCGTGAAATAAAGAGGGCAAGAAAAGAGAGCAAGACGGAAATAGAAAGAAAGAAAACAAAGAAAGAGAGAGCAAGAAGCAGAGGGGAGAGAGAGAAAGACTGAGAAAGAAAACTAAAGATGGAAAGCGCGAAAAAGAGCAATAAATAGAGAGAGAAAGAAAAATAGAAGCAGATATAAGAAATAGGGAGACAAAAAGAATAAAGAAAAAAACATGGCTGATCCCTCCGTCGTAGGAATCGGCTCATCCCTCCGTAGTAGGAAACGCAAGGAGTGATTTATTGTATTCCTTGTGCGCATTGTGGCGCTTCATACGCGCGGCAAACAAAGAACTTCCCAGAGAGGCTGCGGCAACACAGGAACGACGTCCGCAAGTTCGACTGACAAAGGAGTGCACTAGCTGAGCATAGCGAGGTGAACGACCACGACATCTAGGTCAATTACCACAAGTGACTTTTGTGGATTCCTGACGAAGTCAGGCAACACCGGACAACGTGAACCGGTCTGTAGGTGCGCTGCCGAGCGTCTATTTCAATGAACTACGGCACGTCAATCAAACCAAGCGTCACCCCCCGACTTGAAGAGATGAAGTCTTTATAAACTCTGTTGCTCTCTGGGGCCCCACAGTCACCCCTGAAGAAGGGCCCGAGTTGGACCCGAAACATCGGGTTTTAAAGTAAAAAGATGTGGTTTGTGTCACTTTTTCAATAAAATTTCTGTTATACTGATCCCTCCATCGTAGAAATTGGTATAACACAAAAGAATAAGCAATCCACTACTACTGTCTTGACAGAGGTAATTGATTGTTTAGTGTGCATTGATATGAGAGCTTCTACTGTGTATATGGTTTTTGGCAGTTATAGCACCATTTGAAGTGGACGCACTCCCGCTGACGCCTAGTGGCACATCTCCATCCCGACGACTAACGCCCATGATCATCATTCAACCGTTGTGGTACCTAAACATGTTAACATATACAGGACACAATCCATCGTGAATCCCTCGCAAAGATGGCATCAAGAAACACACAATGAGCACTCCTACTTGATATGCACTCCTCAAAAACGTCGTCAACTGGGGAGAGCAACGGCAAGGCGCACGCTCCCAGAGTAGTAGCGTAACCTAAGCCTGTGCTCGTGCATACACTAACAAATTGCGCTTAAGCAACACTGGAGCAGAGGTTCGTAGCTTGAGCTGTGAACGCACGATGGCTTTCCACGTCCCGCGGGCCTCTGTCTCGCTCCACCAAGGCATTGCATGCGCCCGTCGACACCGTTCTCTTTATGCAGCGCTTATTGCAGCTCTTCTATATGGCAGTGCTATCGCATTCGAATCAGTACGCGGCGGAGAAACGTTGTTGGTGCATGTGGAATCTGCTCTATTCAAACAAGGAGCCGTCACGCTCTAACACGAAGCAAAATACAAAGAAGGCAAGTGCATCTAGGGCGACTCCTTGACGCAAGCCATCCAGCTTCCTCGCTGGCATTGAGACGCTTTAACTGCGTCGTCGCCGAATCGCTCCCTATCGTCGGTGATTGTCAGTGTCATAGCGCAATACTTGATTTCACCTTTCGCAGGCGGCCACAACGGCTTGTAAGCGAAGAGTGCCGTGCGAAAGAGATGTAAGGCGCGTTCGTCAAGCTTCCTACGTGTTCTTCGATGGCGCAAGTGATTAAACGCCAGCATTAATCGTCGCGGACCGAGAGATCACGGGTTCGATTCCCGGTGACGGAACTTTTAACAGCGAAGCTGTTCTTAGTCGAGGCTTTCATTTCCGGGGTCGTGGTAGCGGTGATCACGTGGCCTCGTAATGTGGCGAGAGTGAAGCTTCGCAGGAAGGGGAGTTCTGCGTGTGCTTCGAGAGGAGAGGGCAACGGCGGAAGATGTCGAGGGCGTGCTGCGAGAGGCGAAAATGGAGGATGTCGTGTGGTGAAACTTGGAGAAACGCTCCAGGTTGGGGTGAAGGTGAGGCGCAGTGGATTGTTAAATAGTGTGTAGGGCCAGTGTTTAGAAGTTGGGCTTTCAAGATGGCCAAAATTTCTAATTCTCCCGATGAAGAAACCGCTAGACAAAACGACAGCTGGCTCGAGGACGAGCATGTTGTCGACGAGCCAACCATTACGTTCGCGCTAGAGACGCCTAGTCTAAGCGCCAATCGAACGGAAGACTCTAAAAACATAGAGGTACGTGCTGGATGGATTTATCTTGTATTTTTTAAGGCGAAGCATTTCTTAGCGAACCTCAGGCACTTTGGCCGTTTCTATCTACGTATCTATCTATCTACCTGTCTTGCCGCTTACGTCTGGGCGCTCTCCTGGTCATCACCATAATTGTAATATACCGAAATTGCATAGCAAGGGATCAGTGTATGACTAACACGATTCACTGGTCATCACATTAATAACGCAAAATACCTGTCGCGTACGTCATGAAAATCTTTCTCTCAGTCATGTGGCACATACCCGTAAACCAGAGTTAATGTTATGTGGGCATGTGCCACAGGTGATGCAGAGTCTCAGCCAACACAGTAACCGCGAACACACTGACACGTACGAAAAGTGATAATAATAATAATTCTTCGGGTTTTATGTCCGAAAACCGCAATATGATATGAGAGACGCCGTAGCGAAGGGCTCCGGGAATTATGACCATCGTGTATTCTTTAACGTATACCCAGATCGCAGCGAACACGGGCATCTAACATTTTGCCTCCATTCAAATACTGGGATCGAAACCGCGACATTCGGGTCAGCAGCCGAGCACCTGAACCGCTACACCACTGCGACCGACGCAAGGAAAGTGAGGAAACTGAAGACAGAGCCCCTGGAAGACGCTCAACTACCATTCACTTGTCCACGTGGTCCGCAACGTTGATCACGTGGATTACGCAAAAACCGGCGTCAGTGCTTACTACAATAAATCCGCTGAGAGAACCAGGCTTCTCATCATTATCGGTGACTTCAACATTGTTGTATAGAGAGCCAACAACGCCTGGTCCTTATACTGCGTGAATACGGCTTATTTGTGCAGAGGGCATCAAAAGAGCTCGCTGCCATGCCCACGACAGGAGGCATCATAGATCATTTCGTCGTAAGAGGCATCCAGGATTTCCACCATCTGCACTATACCTCGCGCTTCACTACACTTGACTTCTCATAGCCGCGATCACGAACGGATCTGAAACAAGTCCGATCCAGCTGCTGGTGCTCACTGATCACGGTGATGATGACCTTGTTCAAGAACTGTCAAGAACCCCTACTACTCATACACACGGGTTCGTGAAACGTGCGTGCGTTGTCCGTCATAACGGATAAATATAAGCAAAACAACTGTAACTGTGACTGTAACGTACGTACAGTGCGCCTTCGCGTGCCACTCGGCTGTGTATATATCTAGGGGAACTTTCTTGAATAAAGCTTAGTAGCGAGTAACGCCTGTCCTGTACATCTGTGTAACTTCTTTGTCCTGTTCGGATTTGCGCTATCCAGTATTGCAGAATACAAGCACCGCATGTCAGCTTATCGCGTGTGGTGTTGGTAACACCCATGTTGCTGTTGCTATCGTTACGTAACTGTAAACAAATGGTTATATCATAGATATGCGACTCTTCAACATATCAATGTGCGTATACCATTTCCATATTTCTCTAGGGCCACTCCGTAACGTTTCGCTCAATGTGAAAAATTACGCCACAGTCACCATCCCGCGCATGCTTCGCATAACGTTGATTCCCAGGGTACGTGGGATCTGCCGAGATTTTTTTTTCTGTAATCATTCGTTTCTGGTGTGTTTTACCAACTCCATGTCCGTGACGTAAATACGTCAGCGACGCCTTGATGGACCCCGGCATAAAACACTTTCGTGTTGAAAATAAAGTGAAACAAGTAAAGCCAGCGAGTTCCGCTCTCTTCATTCAGGCTTCACACGACTAGTGCGAAGCTACCATAATTTTGTAAGATAATTGTCTGCGTTACAAAGGACGTACTTTTCTCGCTGAATCAGTATACAAATGCCCAAGCTTTTAGGCATAGAAATGCTTACGCTCGTGTCTTCAAAGACAATAACCTAACAGTACTGCAGATTGGGCTAGATGGTCAGGATTCACTGTGGGCGAAGCGCAAGAAACGTAGACGGAAAAGAGGAGAACGATACGAGTTAGTTAGTTAGTGTGTTAGTTAGTTTTCTTGCGTGTAACTTCTGTGATTAAAAACCAGTTGAAGTGTAGCGCCCGTCTTGTGCCGTTCTCCTCTTTTACGTCTACATTTCTCGCGCTTCTTCCACAATAAGCTAATTGATGATGTTTGAATCAGCCTATCACAACCACTATATTTGTTATCTCGCCTGTATATACCATGACCAGAAATATACTTTTTTTCCAGTCCAGAAATGACGCTGTAGAAGAGAACTCCCAAAGGTAAATATTACCTGTGGCTCGTTTTTGTAAGTGTCGACTTTGCCCATACATATTTTTTTAAAGACACTTGTTAACATCTTTTGGAGATTCCTGCCTCCCAATACTCTCAGAACAAACTTTATTCCGAAAGAAGAGTTAAGGTACATCTTTAAAGAGAGTTACCGATGTGGCAAGTTAACCCTCGCCAAAAAGATCAACGGTTTTTCCCATGGTGAGATATGAATATTGAATAGCGGTACGAAATCATTCATCAAGAAAAACAAGCGCCGCTGAGTAATCAGCAAATCAGGTAGAAATGCAGCCAAGCAATTTTGACTGGGCTATAGTATCCAGGACAACCGCGTTACCCTAATGTGATACAGCAGCAAACACGAAGAAACTGAACTTCTCTTGGTAAGGAGGTGTCAAGCCGGAAGTGTAGAGAGATGAACTATTGCACTTCAAAGAATTCGCCATTGATGTGTTTAGGGAATTGCCAGCATGATAAAAAACATGGTTGATCCATCCGTCATAGGAATCGGAATAACACGAAAGTAAAGCGTGCCCTTACAGAAGTAACTGAATGTTGACTGTACATTGATATAAGAGAGTTTGCAAAATGTATATTGATGTCTGGCAGCTACAGCACCGTTTAACGTGGATGCGCCCACTTCGATGGTTGGTGGTATACATCTCCATTCCGACTACTAACATCCCTGCTAAATGATTAAACAAACCCTTGTGGTGTAGTAGTTAACGGTGAAAGCATAATCAGAGAACTAGGTGTGATAGCCAGAAGAGCGTTGCATATGGACGCAGAACTTGGTCGTCATCCCGCGGCTAGTTGAATTGTGATTGAACACCACGGCCGGACTAGAGGGAAACGCAAAGCGCGTCGTGCCGCCCCAGTAGCCCGGCCGCAATTTTTCTCGGGTGAGCACGTGAGCGGGGGACGGGTGTAACAGCCAGGGGAGGCAGGCGCGCGTCGCAGAGCTATGAGCGAGGCCAACGCTTTTACGACGCTTGGCTAAGGTCTCCACATCGCGGTGGTTAAGGCATTGACAAAATTGAACTTCTATTGAAAACGCGCCGAATGGGAGGGACGTGTAACGCGTTGCAGGTGCTAATCGCGGAGGCCGCAGTAATGACGAATTACTTTACTCTATACCTCTCCCAGAGGGCAACACCACCCCGCCGACCGGGAGAGTGGTAGATATAAAAGGCGCGTTTGTAAAGCCTCTAAAGGTTGTGACCGTGGCGCAGTGGATAGCGTGCCCGACATCTGCTGTTGCGGACCGAGCGGTCGTGGGTTCGATGCCCGTTGATGGAACTTTTTTTTGCCATCTGATCTGTATATTTTTTCGACGTCATTTCCGTGACGGAAATACGTCACTGTAGTCTTGGTGGACCCCGGCATAAAACACTTTCGTGTTCAAACAACGAATACATAAAGAAACCATTATGAAATTAATCACTTTAAATGCAGTATCTTCCAGCCATGTACGAACTATCCGAACTATCCGGCGAGCTAATTTCGGATAGAATTCCGGGAATTTAAAAAAAATATTCGGCAGATCCCACGTGCCGTGGGAATCGATGATATGCGAAGCATGCGCGGGATGGTCACTGTGGCGTAATTTTTCGTATTAGGCGAAACGTTACGGAATGACGCTAAAGAAATGTGTAAGCGGTATAACCACACCAATTTGCTGAAGAGTCGCATATGTATCATATAATCAGTTCTTTACAGTTGCCCTATCAGGCAGGCGTGGTTTATTATCCCCTTCATATTTCTGTTTCCCTACGTTCGGGTTGGGGCACCTACTGTTTTGTTATTTTTCAGCCCCACCATGATTACGATAGCTTTGACATGCGCAAAGCTATCGTAATCAAGCAAGCTAAGCTCTGGTGCCATTTTTGCGCGGTTGACATGCGCAAAAAAGGCACCAGAGCTTAGCTGGCTTGCCCTACCGGCATTTTAAATGCGAAGCATGTCGGAGCGAACCTCAGGCACTTTGGCCGTTTCTATCTATCTATCTATCTATCTATCTATCTATCTATCTATCTATCTATCTATCTATCTATCTATATCTATCTATCTATCTATCTATCTATCTATCTAGCTAGCTAGCCGCCTACGTCTGGGCGCTCTCCTGGTCGTCTCCATAAATAGTAGTATACCAAAATTGGCCTAGCAGAAGATCAGTATATGACGAACACGATTCACTGGTCATGACATGAATAACGCAAAATACCTGTTGCGTACGTCATGAAACCCTTTCTCTCAGTCACGTTTGGCACATACCCGTAAACCAGAGTTAATGTTATGCGGGTATGTGCCACAGGTGACACAGAGTCTCAACCAACAACGTAACAGCGAACACACATTGACATGCAAGGAAAGTGATAATAATAATAATAATTGTTGGGGTTTTATGTCCGAAAACCACGATATGGTATGAGAGACGCCGTAGCGAATGGCTCCGGAAATTTGGCCATTGGGTATTCTTTAACGTGTACCGAGATCGCACAGAAAACGGGCATCTAGCATTTTGCCTCTATCCAAATGCGACTGCCGCGGCCGGCATTGAACCCGCGACCTTCGGGTCAGCCGCCGAGCACCTTAACCGCTACACCACCGCGGCGAACGCAAAGAAAGTGAGGAAGCTGAAGACAGAAACCCCTGGAAGACGCTCAAGTACCCTCCACTCGTCCACATGGTCCGCAACGTGGACCACGTGGATTACGCAAAAACCGGCGTCAATGCTTCCTACAATAAATCTGCTGAGAGACCCAGGCCTCTCATCATTACCGGTGTCTTGAACATTGATTTATCAAGACCCAAAAATGCTTGGTGCTTATATTGCGTGAAAGACGGATTGGGTGTGCCGAGGGAATCAAAAGACCTCGCTGCCACGTCCACGATAGGAGGCATCAAAGATCATTTCATCGTAAGAGGTATTCAGGATTTCCACCAGCTGTGCTATACCTCGCACTTCACTACACTTAGACCCCTCGTAACCGCGATCCCGAACGGATCCGATTAACAAGTCCGGTCCAGCTGCTGGTGCTCTCTGATCACGGTGATGATGACCTCGTTCGAGAACTAAGAACCCCTTCTACACATACACACGGGTTCGTGAAACGTGCGTGCGTTCTCCTTCATAGCGGACAAGTATAAGCATTACAACTGTAACTGTGACCGTAAAGTGCGTGCAATGCGCCTGCGCGTGTCATTCGGCTGTGTATATATCTAAGGAAACTTTCCTGAATGAAGCTTAGTTGCGACTTACGCCTGTCCTGTGGGTCTGTGTTTCTTTGTCCTGTTCGGATTCGCGCTATCGAAGTACTGATGAATATAAGCACTGCATATCAGCTTACCGCGTCTGGTGTTGGTAACACCCATGTTTGTGTTGCCATCGCTACGCAAATGTAAACAACTGGTTATACAATAAATATGCGACTCTTCAACATATGAGTGTGCGTATACCACTTCCATACTTCTCTAGCGTCATTCCGTAACGTTTCGCTCGATGTGAAACATTACGCCACAGTCACCATCCCGCGCATGCTTCGCATAACATCGATTTCCACGGTACGTGGGATCTGCCAATTTTTTATGATTTCTGACTTTATTTAATTAGAAAGAAAACGGGAACATTAGATCAGTTCACTGTCACATTAAGTAGCAAGGTCGACGAGATGTGACATGCAGCCGATTTTTACACTCAATCCGGTGCATATACTTTGATAGAGGTGTAATTTGAGCTGCGACGCAAATATTCTGTACGCGAGGCGAACAGAGCTCATGTATTCTTAGTCTCATTAGTAATGCTACCGATTAGTGTTCTTGGAGACCGTGCTCTTATTTTGCACTTGAATGGGATGTTTACTTATCTTCTGTAAGTGAGGCATATGTAAGCAGTGGAGCTTCAAGGATGTAGGAATATTATTCTTAACCTTATTTATAATCGTCACCAAAAGTTGCACTAATTTAATAATAACGAAGAATGAGTTCCGGTGCCTTTACCTTATGTACTCTCTGAAATTGAACGCCATATTATGTTTCTCAGTAGTAAGACTGTTGCATCATGCGCTATCAAGCACAGGACAACTTCGTTTGCATAACTGGCTGTACATGCCTGAGATCATCAAATTCACTTACCAACCAAAAATGGCCCGCTGATAAGCACCACGCCGCTCCAGAAGGACACTCCGCCGAGCAACCCGGGCATACGGTCGACTCCGAATTCTTTAGCCAAAAAAGGCGGGAGCAGGGTGATTCTTGACCCATTACTGACACCAAATATAACAGAGGAAGCCAGAAGCAGCGGGAAAGCGTCCAACCATACGAATAGTTCGAGCGCGAGAAGCTGAAGAACGTATCCCAGCAGCATAACGCTTTCTAGCGTTAAAAGACCAGAGTCAATGACAACACCACTTAGCGGTCTCGTCGCAATGTCAGCCACTGCGAAAGCGTTTAGTAAAAAGACGCCACTGGATGGCATAATTCCTTTGTCTACGGCAATATCCACCGACAACAGAAGAAACGTAGACATCCCAAAAGCAACTAGAGAGAAAGATATGGCATTAACCGCGACTGACATGCTGGCGAACTCTCTCACAGTCGTGGTGAATTGTATTGCCTACATTGTCCTTCCCTGTTAATGTGCTGTGGGACACGCGTAATCGGAGGGCGCTGAGACAGGAGCTGCCATTCTGGACAAGTGGTACTTGCGTGACCTCTGTTTCGATCGTCTTTTCGTGCGATAATTCGGTTTGACCAGGATTTTTGCAATCATGTGTTGCCACTTGCGGATGAAGAATGCTATTTGGCATGATCCCACAGCCATTTTTTGAGTGTTCACCGTATTGCCTCGAGACTGTCTGCGTGGCCTCACCCACTCTGGGCTTCGGACGGCAAGAACCGGAGGCAATGCCTTCATGATCATGCCACCGAGCAACAGTAAAGTGCCGTGGATCCCGTAAGTAACACGAAGGAGCTCAGCCAGCGGTGGCAAGTACAAGCTGTTGACACACGTTAGCGTGTCATGAGGCTGCACGCTGTAGCTCGACGCTTCTCAAAGTGCTGAGAGACGAGAACGCTAACGGCCACGTGGACGCCACAGGTCGCTGACCCTATGGAGAGAAATAAAGTGCAAGTTACACGGATGAGACAGCGTACCATCACACATAATCGAAGTAAGTTTGAGCAGATTTTAGCGTAGGCACACTCGTGTAGTTGAGGTAAGCGCGTACATAAGAATGGAAGCTTCAGTGAGTCGGTAGCGATTCATACTTGTAATGTGTGCGCTTCAAAACGTTGTGTGCGCTTCACGACACAAGAAGGAGCATACAGGACGTGCGCTATTGCATGCTGTTGTACCCTCCTGCCAAAGTCTTGAGATTATCATCCAAACATTGTTAAGCGCACAGATTTACAAGTATAATCACGGCAGAATTACGTTGGTGTTGTATTGTTTCCGTAAGGTGCCCAAGCATTTACATATAACGCAATTCTTGAAAATGTTCACCTTATTTGACCCACGAAAATTTGAAACAACAAACTACGGCGAATATATGTGCTGCGTTACTCTGGTTTACTTCCTTGTGCCAGCGTTCAATGTAGGAATATTACCTATTCTTGACTGTCTATAAAGGGAGTATTGATAGTGCCTTAGGTTTTTTTACTGACACCACAGTGCTTCTCCGTTCACTTTTTCATAAATTTTCATTTTGAAGTCGTTTAAATATTATTCGGATTAATTTACGCTCACCATACACAATTCCAAACAGGATATTTAAGTAGAGGATGCTGTCAGCGAAGAAGCAGGCGGAGACGGCAGCGCCTCCTGCGAACGTAAGCGAGCACACCACTCGACAAGAAAACGGGTGCAGAGATCCCGCCACCGGACCTAAAAAAGAACGTTCGAAAAATTTATAAAGTATCATTTTTTTACAATTCTATGAGGTATAAAATTTGGTAATGCTCACAAAAATCCCCCTTTTATTCTTTCACCCAAACTGTGTTGTCGGCAAATAAGAGGAATAACAAACTAAGTACCTTTGTTTTGAAACTCAAGAAGGTTAGACATACTAGCTGGAAAATAAAGACTGCAGATATGGAAAGCAGGCACCTTTCAAGGTGCAACATCTCTTTGAATATTCATATAACCTCCCTGCCTTTCATTCATTTCCTCCTCCTCCTCCTCCGTACACTTTTCTAAATATGCGTTATACTCACGCGTTGAGACGCGACAGCGTGGTATTCGTGGTATTATAATAGTAAGGTTACTGCTACTGCTTCTTCTATGAAGGGGGTCAGCAGTGAAAGACGTAGGCCTTCATCGGTAACTATAAACTTTATCAATGCTCAAAAAGCGCTGTCACATGGGCAGTATGAGGCAGTCGACGCCTTGCTTCCACAAGCGTTACGGGCGGTCCCGCTAGTGTTGGCGCCCAGGCGATCTACCTTGCTGTCGCATTTCGCCCCTTGAGTGCTCTACTTGCTGAAGGAATTCGCAAACCTAGCATTCTGTCTGGACCATGTTATTCTCCCGAAATACACGAACAAATTAATGTCTGGCATAAATAAAGAGATATAGATTCAAAGTACCTCCCAAGAGAGACAGACTCTGGCTCAGTACGAGTGGCCATGATGCGTCCTTCTGCTGATACCGTACATGCGAACGATCCCGTAGAAGAGTACGCCAACCGAATGTTGCCCAATCAGCATCGTTTTCAATGACAGGCATAGAAATGTCGCAGTCACCCAACTGCGTCTAGAGTCCAGCCCAAAGGACGGGTCATTCTTCAAACCTATCATAGACAGCGCCATGGCTCGTAGGCACTGCCTGTACCTGGCTGCGATGTTCGTTGTAAAGAAGCGAATTCCTCTGAAAAAAGATTGAATGATTAGTCAGGCAACGTGGTTTGTTCACCAGTTTGGTTAATACTACCAATGGACATAGGAGAAGCCTGCTGCGCTTTAAATTGTTTTGTAGAAATATTTAAACCGAACTACTCCTACGCTTCGCATAGAAAGACCTGCATCGCCTTTCAGCTATGCCGGATCACCATCTTCATATCGGGCCCGATGGCATACATCATGTGAAACGGGCGTGTTTTGATTGTTGTTGGCAGCCCGCTCCCTTTTACGTCGTTAGTTGTGGCAATATTGCTGTTGTTGTTTATTGTCCCCTTTTTTCATCATATCGTTAGAAACCTAGCAGGAGGAACCTGATAAATCAAGTAAATACCCCACGGCACAGCTTGCGGTTTAGCAACAAACCAGTGTTGCTTCTATGTCGACGTTGGGTGGCTTTGTACATAGGCGTTGCTTCTGTGGGTTGTTCCCCCTAGTCACCCATTGGGGGACGCCAATTCTGCCTGATACATTTAGTCAGTCGGACATTTCACGTCATTTTTTTATTGCGCAGGGCTATGACTACGCATCTCTTTGGCGCTAATGATGAAGAAGGACACCGGAAGTTCATTTCAAAGAACTGTTTACTTTCCATCGTTACCCCCGGAAAACCGAGAACAAATGACTGGCCGTCATGAGAAGCACGCTATCGCTGCACTTTCATCCCTTGCATGCATTGAGGAACTTGTTTTCCTTTGGACTCCATTAACGGAGCGAAGGGGTAGGGCAGCGCTGCGGGAAAGCTTGGCTCCCTTTTATGGAAAAGCCTGCACACGTGCATAGCTTTGCCACTCCATTTTCACTTAAGCAATGCGCAACTTGACATGCATGCTTCCGCAATATGCAGTTTATTAGAAAATAAAAATTTCTTTAAAGTAGTTATATAATGCGACACGAAAATCTAAACGCTGATTTCTGAAAATACTTGGAAGGAAGCATTCCATCCAGCGTAAAATTTGACGCCTGTGTTAGATTCGTCACTGGCTGGTTGCAACGAATAGACCACCTCGTCGACATGTAAGAATCCAATATTCTCGGTGAAAGGTTACAAAGATAAAGCAACATGTCTCACCTACCTTGATAACACGATCGAGATGAAATCGAAAGATGTCACAATCGCTATGATGAATTAGTTTGGAGATTTAGACGACAAATTCACAGGCCAAACAAAATAAGATCAAACAGGCTGCAATTGTTCGGTGAATAAAAAAAAGATAGAGGGCCTACCTACCGTTCTTTCCAAGAGCGCGTATTCGACACGCTGGGTACATGTCCACAGAAAGGGAAAAGAGGGAGAACAAGAGGACCAGACAGAGAGGGCCTAAGAGCTGTCCGTGTGTGTTTCGTCCTGTTGTTCGAGCCGTTTTTTGTTTTCTAGCTTTTAGGAACGTGGGTGACAGAAAATGACACTGGAAAATTGAACTGCAAATGAAGAACGAATGGAGGAACAGTACCAAAGGATGTTTACAAAAATAGCGTAATAGAAATCACAAATCGTAACAAAACAACGCAAGGAAACTCACCGCTTGGTAGCAACAGAACGTTATAGAAAACGCAGCAAACGTCTTTGCCTGCGTGCTTTCCGGCTGACTATGGCATCAGTGACAATGACGGAAGACACGCCTCGAACGCCGCAGGAGGATCCAAGCGCATTATTATTGGGTGCTTCGGGCTCTGAGCTGCATGCAGCGGCATATTTGGCTCGGATTTTCATGGATGCATTCTACAAATAGAGAACATTTCCTGCAATATTTCCTGTAATCAAGAAAATATTTCCTGCAATCTAGAAAATATGCAGAGCATAACTTCATGCAGAGCCAAAATATTACGCAGAGCCACGCAAAGAAGCTACTGAACAATGACCGAGAGACTGAGAGGGCACTCACTTGTCAGACGGAATGAAAAAGCTCCCTCGGGGTTGGATAACGAAGGAACACGAAAAGACCTTGCTGCACAGTGCTTTCAGCTACGACAAACCGGCAAGTGTTTCGCGCGTTTATCTTATCTTTTATGGCTGAGCGGGTACAAGAGCGGCAAGGGGTGACCTGACGATACTTTTCATATAGGGTCATTCCACGCCAACTGTGCCAGTCGGGGCGCTCGACAAAAATAAATTTCTCTAAAAAGATCTGGGAAAATCACACACATATAGACATTAGTAATACAGTACTTTACCAAAATAATTTGACGAGCAAAAAATTTTTGGGCAGGTGAGTGCCATTTGAAATTCAGGAAATGTTGGAAAACAAGGCACGAAAAAAAATCGCTATAAATCGACCGTTTCAGGCGTTCTTTCGACGCTAGGTTTTTTGCGTTTTTAGAGTATCGTGATTTCATTATAGGGCAGTTCCTTATACGAGCTTTATATTTTTTACACCTCAGCGCATAGGTAAATTTGAGTAAATTGTCGTGTTTTCGTGAATATTCTTACAAAAGACAATGATCGAACAAATGCCGGAGTTATTTTTATAAAACTGTCCATAAAACGTACTATCTTCTAATTTTTTGTTTTGCCTGTTTACGGCCCATAGGCTCTAAAATAAAATCCTGAAATCGCCAAAAGTCGCTACATTGGCCTATGTTGAGACGTCTGTAGCACCCTAAGGTGGTCCAAGAAAAAAATAAGCGGAAAAGCGCATACGATTGAAAATCATAAAGACTTTGTCCAGAGAAGGTTTCATCAAAGTAGTTTTTGTTGAGAAAAAGTTTTTTGAAGGTGAGTCCTACCACTGCATTGTTTCGCTGTGGGGAAAATACAAACCAACTGAATTTGCTCCATAAAGAGGTATAGTGTCTTCTTAGCACATGATTTTCAGTTTCTTTTGTTTGTACGCTATATTGTTTATTACATATCAAGGATAATAAATACAAGTGAAAATATAACAAGCCATTAGCTTAGATATGCCACAGTTGCATTGCTGACGCACACCGGAGCCGGCGGCGGCGGGTAAAACTACGCCACAAAAATCATCGTTATTACGATATCATAACAGCTGTAAAACTGCATGTTACCAGACTGACAAATCCTACTTAAACCAAAAATCTGCCACCCGCAACCACCCAAATTAGGACGTCAAAATAGCTTGGTACATTCCGTCGGTATATGGTCGCCGACGACGTACGGAAAGCGTGAATACACGCGCGGCGTCACATCATGCGCCGTCCCTTGCAGAATACATAGATGAACTTCGTATGGACGCGCTACAAAAGTCTACGCTCACGCCTCCTTTCTCCGGTTTACATCAACGTTGAGACTTACTTTGACGCCTGTTGATTCTAAGAACCCCATGGAATAAGTAACGCGATTCATTATTGGGGGAATTGTGGCAGATAAGCCGATGGGATTTTTATATTCTTACCTCTGTTTATTATCACTTTCATATGTAATAAACAATATAACGTATTAACAAAAGAAACTGAAAATCATGTAAAACGAATGCACTCTACGCCTTTTTCTTATGCAGTAAATTCAGTTTGTATTGTCCACACAGCAAAACACAGCAGGCATTGGTGGGATTGTACTTCAAAATTTTTTTCTCGACTAAAACAAAAACTATACATCTTTTTCTTATGCAGCAAATTCAGTTTGTATTGTCCACACAGCAAAACACAGCAGGCATTGGTGGGATTGTACTTCAAAAATTTTTTTTCTCAACTAAAACAAAAACTACTTTGATAAAACTTTCTGTGGACAAAGTCATGATTCTCAATCGTATGCGCTTTTCCGCTTATTTTTTCTTGGACCACCTTAGGGTGCTACAGACGTCTCAACATAGGCCAATGTAGCCTTTTTGCCAAGTTCAGGATTTAATTTCAGAGCCTTGGGCCGTACACAGGCAAAGAAAAAAATGTAGCAGATAGCACGTTTTATGAACACTTTTATAGAAATAATTTCTACATTTGAACGATAGTTGTTTTTGTAAAAAAATTCCTGAAACAAGACAATTTACTCAAATTTACCTACACGCTAAGGAGTAAAAAATATAAAGCTCCTATAAGGAATTGCCCTATAATGAAATCACGATGCTCGAAAAACGCAAAAAAGCAAATGTTCAAAGAATGCCTGGAACGGTCGATTTATAGCGAATTTTTTTAGTATCTGGTTTTCCAACATTTCGTGAAGTTCAAATGGCGCTCTGCCCAAAAGTCTTTTGCCACTCCAATTATTTTGGGAAAATACTATATTACTAATGTCTCTATGTGTGCAATTTTCTCAGATTTTTTTAGAGAAATTGATTTTTGTCCAGCGCCCCGGCTGGGACAGTTGGCGTGGAATGACCCTATGTTACAAGCTGCCACCAGCGACGCCAGCGCGAAGTCGGCGACGGGATGACAGCAGGTTAGTTCGTTCCGTACGTAAGCAGAGACAGTGAAGAGATAAGACGTGGGAAAACAAAACAAACAACTTTACTCTAAAGATATTGCGGCACAAGAACTCTAATACAGCACTTATTACAACTAACAAAATACATCAACACTAATACATACGATTAACAAAATACATATGAAATCAATAAATCAGCTTACAAGAGAGAAGGATTACTAACTACACAAGAACTAACAAACACTAAAACTATTGATGAGAAAGTCCGAAGGGATAAACAGGTGAAGGCATACGTGTGATGACCGGCAGCGTTGAGTCCACGACGATCGGATGCGAGAAGTCGTCGGAGTTCTGGCACGACTGCGATGTCGGTGGTGTTGCAACGCTGGTGTTTCCGGGAGGCTAGTGCTTGAAGGCGATCTCGGGCAGGTTGAGCTAACCCGAGAGGAAGCTCCGATGTCTACGATGCGGACGTTAATTTCTCGTCACAACTAAACGAACGGCTAAGTTTAGGTGGCCAGCCGATACAGAGCCACGCTAAAAACTTCCAGAAGGGATACTTGTTGATCTGCTTCTACACCATGTTGGTAAGCGACTAGACTGCTTAACAGGGCCAAATCCTGCGCTTAAATCATCCTCGTGTCCCCTCATCCTTTTCCTGGGGGAACAAGGGACCTCTACCTGGGTCCAATCATGCGCGTTTCATCGTTCGAAACTCCGCCCTAAAATTACACTGACCACACCTCCTTTTTTAGGAGAGGGTCCTCAACTGAGCGAGGGTGACAATCTGTTGGGGTGCTGCCATACGGCTTGTCCACCAGAAGTTTTTCCCGTGGGAACGGTCAGTTTGCTTGGCTCTCAGCCGGAGCGTCTTGAAGTCAAAAGCTTGTTCGGAGTACCTCGCGGCCTTTGCAAGATCCTGCCGCCGCCGCCGTAGGTACAAAGGATCAATCGTCAGCGGCGACGTTCGAAGAAGGACACCCCCATTCAGCACTTCCCGGCTCTTTTCAAGAGTACGGGCTCCCGCAGGTCAGGGGGAAGAGCGGCGCCCGTTAATTCGCCGTGACGCCGGTCGCAAAATCGCAGTCCGTGACACCCTATAGCATTGCGATTTTCGCCTTGACCAAAAAGATGCATACACATCTACCAAAAAATTGTGGCAGTTGTAACACCTACGATGTAGTCATATCTTGAAATGCGCATAGTGATACAGATGTTAAATTAAAAAATATTCCACGTATTCAGCTTCCAGAGAGATATGCGAATCTTCACAAAGTATTCTCATTTACCTGGCACTACCAGAACAACGTTGATTTGGTATGGAGGATTTATAGAAGGATATTATTTGGCCGCGTCTACTGGAAGTACGATATTTGTAGGTTACGAGATTCGTTAAGAATATTAGGGTGTGTCCAGATAAGATCGAACATGAGTCCCGGTCACCATTCCCGATTCTGATGAAATTTACTGTAGGTCTAGGCATTATACCCAGAACAATGGCTTCGCAGTTAGTTTTGCGAAAAAAAATTTTTGTTCGCCTGAAAAAAAATATACAAATTTTGGCCGCAAAAAACGCTTTTCCGCCAATTTCGCGATTTCTGAATTTTGAGCGCACCTAGGAAAGAACGGTGCACTTCTTCGTCACAATATTATTCCCCTTAAAGAACAAGTGAAATACAATCTTATGAGTCTATTATTTTCCTTGCTTGTCGAAGCACTTTTGAAGAAAAAAATCACAACTTGGCAAATCGCACAAATACCTGTATTCAGGAATTTATTGCTGCAAGCAAGTTAAAGTGAGGATAATAAAAATCGGTACATATTAACTTTCATACTTTCGCTCTCTTTTAAAATAATTTGCGTGGTTTTGTCGCGCTCCGTTTTACTTCATAATTGGGCTGAAACGTACGTGTTTACAAAAAACGCCGAACTTGAAAATTATTTTCTCAAAAAGGTCATTTTAATTTTTTTAAAATCCCTCTGATTGAAGTCAAGGACGTCATCTACCATTGTGCAGAAAAAAACGTTGAATTATTTTGGTTGCTAACAAGTTATAGTGCGTCAATGTGATCATGCCAGCCTAGCGGCCGCGTCGTTCGTTTGGGCTGAAACTCGGATATAAGTTGCTAAAAATACTTGTACGTGACATAATCACAAATCAGCAGCTCCACACCACAAGTGCGCAGCCCGGTGTCATGGTTCAGCTGCTTTGTCTTGGGATCAGCCCTTGACAAACCCGCAGCAGCGTCCGCTCGATGCTGCGGGCGCTGACATTACATGAGTGCCGCTTCGCTGCGGATGAGCGCCGCTTGCGCGCCAAAGTACGCTCCGAGGACAAACGAGAGAAGGAATGCATCACTGTGAAAGTTAAAGGCCGTTAAGTGCCAACAATGTCATAGTATGCAACAAAAACTCTGCGGCAATTTCCCAGTGAGCACCTCCAGTAGTGCGCTCATGTGGTGCTTTCTCTCTTCTGAAGCCCTAAGGATAATTAGGTTCATTCTATGAGCAACATGTGACACAAAGAAAGCCATTGACATCTAAAGAAGCTGTCATACGTGCTTCCGATGGTCGAGCCACTCAAACTGCAGTTGTTCATCTCGTGCCAGAACACTTGTGTCAGTCGGCTGTGAAAATAAGTGTGTCCCAAGTCCCTTTCTTCATTAAAGAACCGCTTTTAGAATACTGTATTGTTGTGCGTCCGCAGAAAGAATTTCAGTGCAAGTCGAGTGTTTATCACGATATTATGCGGCTTCGGGCATAACAGCAGGGAAAAAAATATCCTCGTGCTGTATTGAAGGCGCTCACTGGGAAATTGCCGGTAGAGTTTTCGTTGCATACTATGACATTTGTTGACACTTAACGGCCTTTAACTTTCACAGTGATGCATTCCTTCTGTCGTTTGTCCTCTTAGCGTAGTTTGGCGCGCAAGCGGGGCTCATCCGCAGTCGAAGCGGCACTCATGTAATGTGAGTGCCCGCAGCATCGAGCGGACGCTGCTGTGGGTTTGTCAAGCGGCTGATCCCAGACAAAGCTCGCTGAACCATGACACCGGGCTGCGCATTTGTTGGTGTGGAGCTGCTGATTTGTGATTATGTCACGTACAAGTAGTTTTAGCAACTTATATCCGAGTTTAGCCCATAACGAACGACGCGGCCGCTAGGCTGGCATGGTCACATTTGACGCACTATAACTTGTTAGCAACCAAATAATGCAACGTTTTTTTCTGCACAATGGTAGATGACGTCCTTGACTTCAATCAGAGGGATTTAAAAAAAAATAAAAATGGCATTTTTGAGAAAATCATTTTCAAAGTTTCGCGTTTTTGGTGAATCACGTACGTTTCAGCCCAATTATGAAGTAAACGGAGCGCGACAAACCACGCAAATTATTTTAAAAGAGAGCGAAGGTATGAAATTAATATGTACCGATTTTTATTATCCTCACTTTAACTTGCTTGCAGCAATAAATTCCTGAAATACAGGTATTTTGTGCGATTTGCCAAGTTTGTGATTTTTTTCTTCAAAGTGCTTCGACAAGCAAGGAAAATAATAGACTCATAAGATTGTATCCTTGTTCTTTAAGGGGAAAAATATTGTGACGAAGAAGTGCACCGTTCTTTCCCTAGGTGCGCTCAAAATTCAGAAATCGCGAAATTGGCGGAAAAGCGTTTTTTGCGGCCAAAATTTGTATATTTTTTTCTTCGAACAAAATTTTTTTTCGCAAAACTAACTGCGAAACCATTGTTCTGGGTATAATGCCTAGACCTACAGTAAATTTCATCAGAATCGGGAATGGTGACCGGGACCTCGTGTTCGATCTTATCTGGACACACCCATTACCGGATTACTCGTTTCGTCCCATTCGTTTTCTGTTCCTTCTTTTCTTCCCCCATTCTCTTTTTTTCATACTATTATCATTATTATTATTAGTGTTCACTAACAAGTGGCTTAGCTCCTCCTCGCAAGATACTCTTCATAACGGGCACATGATAAATCATTGTTCGGTGTACGACAGTCAGCACGCTCGTCGGAAGTTTCACCCAAACGTGTCCCACAGGGACACGCCATTATATTCAAGTTTTCGCCAAGAGTTCGCGAAGAACAAGAAAACACACGAACTGAAAATGTAGTGAACGTTAAGAGGACATCAACTGCATTATTTTTAAAAGATGTTACGTTCCTGGCATAAATCAAACGAGCTAAAAATGTCTGCGCCCTTTTCTCCCCTCCATTATTCCCGTTTTTACGAGGATAGTTGCCTTCTCCGGTGGCGTCGCTGAAGAAAGAAAATCTACCTTGCTTACAAATTTATCAAACGAAATGCACGCTTTTAGTGGCACGGATAAAACACTGAAGTTCCTTGTAATTTTCGGCCATTGCAAAATATCACTACATTTTTGCTTCGGAGTATGGTGTTTTCACTAATGCTCGAGTTTTACGAGCAGAGCAGTATTAAGCTCGTGCACTGAGCAGAGCTATATTGCAACCCTTCACGACGGTGTGTTAAGGTGCACAAATCAACTGTAGAGGGTTGCCACCACCACATGTACTAAAACTGGCTTGGAACGCGGTGTGGACATTGTGCACGCTTCCCGAGTAACAAGCAGTGCTCTTTTATCTTCATTTGGCCGCGCCTTGCTGCAAAGGCTGCCTTGCTGAAGAAAGTGCGATGTTCGACGAGCCGTCGGTGTGCCCTGTTACTGGAGCCACAAAAATTATGTTTGTTTGCTCGGAATGCATATACCCTATAACAAATTGTCCACGTATTTCGACCCTGACAGTTTTATTTTCAACAAACTATAACCTGTATAACTTCACGACAAATACATCTTTAGTTATCAATACTTAGCATTATCTACTGACTATAAAAAATTGGACATAATTCCACGTTCCTTTTTTTTTTGCAACAGAATATAAGGTGCTTTGGGGTAAAGTTGGGCAAATTGGACATATTTACCGACATGCGATGATCATTCGCACTGATGGAATAATGTCGAGTCGTCTTAAGAAGCGGGCTTATTATTAGCCGCAGTAGGAAAGTAATACGGGGCGTTATTCCAGAGAGAGAGACATGTTTTAATAAACTGGAGATGTTAGCCTGGCTATTCGCTATTCCTTTTTTTATGAACAACCTACATGAATGACTGTAGTAATGACGAATACTTTTGCGAGTTATACCATTAACAATCGTAGTGACGGCCGACAAAACACGTTCCTTTGACATAACACCGAAGGGAATATCACATGCTTTCGTCGATTTGACGTGTGTTCGAATAAAGGAACTGGGCAATAAGGCAAAATGTATGATGCGGATCTCTGAAAGCGCACAATGGCGCCGTTCCAAATGGTGCAGGTCTTCTTGACAAGCACGACACAGCGTCCAAGGCTAACGTGTCACATTTTAAGGGTTCATACAGCGCTGACAATAGAAGTAACCGCATGTCACCTATAAAGGTGGCAAAAACGGTATAACGAAACATCATCATAAGAGGACCCTTAACCTAAGAAAATGTTTTATTATGACTGCATGATTGTGGACTTTAAACTAGAACCACATTTATATAAATGCTACCGCGTTACCAGTGTATACTGTAGTGGTCTGTCTCTCACGTCCTTTTTTCTTTGCCTAGTCTCCCTAATAATTTCATCCCTCGGTTGGGCATTCGGTTGAACGTTCTAGAAACCAGAAGTGACAAGTGCACTTCTTCATCCCATAATGGAGTATAATAAAAACACTGGGCCGGAAGCCTCCGAACAGGGACAGCAAGAGCTGTACGGCGCAGGCAGCGTTGCAGCAAACACAGGCTGGGCAGCTCCAGCTCGTGCCTCCAGCAGAGCTGACGATGTGGCTGCAGTGCTGGGCATTCCTCTTCGCTACAGGAGAAACATCGAAAGAAGTTTAGGACATTTAGTTGCACGTATCCACCAATAAGCGCTGGTTGAAGATGGCGTAATTTTATGAAAATTCCAGAAATGCAATGCCAAAAGTGAACGCCGTTTTTAAAGGGGCACTAAAGAGAAAAGCGATTTTCCTGGCATTATTAGGTTACTATTTCATATTACCGAAACAACACGCTTGCCCGAGAAGACGCTTTTTAAGTAAGAGAACACGCAAAAAGAAAATGCGGGTGGCGATGCCACCTTGCAGTTCCCGCCCAATTGTCATGACGTCATACATTTTGACTTCGTTTACTAGGGCATACGTAGTTCCCAATTGGTAATATAAAGTACATTGTCCTTTGGGGGTTCTAGAAACTTAGCGTACGAACTTTAGTAATATTTCATTGAGCCAGTGTGCCCGAAACACGAATTAAACATTCTGAAATCTATGACGTCACGTGTGACGATTTCGGCGCTAAATTTAAAAATGATACTTTGACCTTGATTTTCTCTTCTGTTAATGAGCTTATGGTTGGGAAATTACCAACAATAGAGATTTAAAAGATACAATTTATCAATCTAAACTCATTCACTGTTTGACTTCAGTGTCCCTTCAATAGCAGAGCTAGCTGTCTAAGCTGACCATTAGTCCGTGCAGAGCGAACAGAAAGCTATCATGATGTTGAACCGGCACCGCGCTCACTTTGTACGCCTCTACCTCTTCGTCTCTTCTTCCTCTTCGCTCGCAGAACAAATGTGCCGATTCGTTCCACGTGGGATGCAATAACTTTGATGTGCGAGAGACCGAGTACAAAGAGATAGTAGATAGAAATAAATATAAAGAAAGCGAAAGAGTGAAATTCTTCACAAAAACATTTCTTGGAGAGGCGGGATTTGAACCCGCGTACTCGAGTTTCGAAGGCGAGCATCGTAATAACTCGGCTATCCAGGCACGCGACCAGAGAATAGTGCCACGCCCACTTCTTGTCTTGTTTTGATGTATTCGGGTTTGACCGGCAGGGACGGTTATCAACGCTCGACGCTGTCCGCGAAGTAGTGTTCTAGAAGCGTCGCGATTGTAGTAGATCGGTTTGTTAAAATTGCGCTCCGCACGCGAATGTTCCAGTTTTGTCTAGAGATAACGCCGCCACCAGCGATATCACTGGAAAGTTCGATAGCGCCTGTATAAAAGCCGACGCGCTTGATCGCTTGTCAGTTGATCGACGGACGACGCCCTGTTCGCCGCTATCACTGTACAGCGTGTATTGCTGTAGTTCTAGTTCTCAGTTTCTCGGCCACAAGTTCGGCCAAATAAACAGTTTCATCTCGGACGTGCTGACTGTTGCTTCGTCGACGTCACGACCACGTGACATCTGGTGGAGGTGCTGCTTCATGATCCGGACGCCACCGCGGAGCGCTGACCCAAGCCCAAGCCGCGAAGAAGACGACTCTAAGGACAAACCGGATCCTCGAACCAGCCGCCGGCAGAAGGGACTACAACCAGAGTACGGGCTCCTTCCCGAAAACGCCAGGCAGCCGAAGACCGTCACATCGACCGCTGAGACGATGACTGACGCAGTTCCCCCTATGGCGATCGTGATGCAGCCACCCAGGGAGCCGCCGACGTTCCGTGGTTCGCCAGGTGAAGACCCCGAGACTTGGCTCGAGACCTTCGAAAGGGTCTCAACATTTAATAATTGGAACTGCGAGGACAAGCTGCGCCACGTATACTTCTACCTAGAAGACGCCGCGAGGACGTGGTTCGAGAACCGAGAATCCGCCCTACAAACATGGGATCTCTTTCGGACGACGTTCCTAAGCACGTTCACGAGCGTGGGCCGCAAGGAACGGGCCGCGGCTATGCTGGAGACCCGTGTGCAGCTACCCAACGAAAATATTGCCATCTACACGGAAGAGATGAATCGCCTGTTTCGACACGCCGACCCAAGTATGCCCGAAGAGAAGAAAGTGAGGTTTCTCATGCGGGGTGTCAAACAGGAACTCTTCGCTGGATTGATAAGGAACCCGCCGAAGACGGTCGCTGAATTTGCATCTGAGGCTTCCACGATCGAGAAAACGCTTGAGATGCGAACGCGGCAATACAACCGCAGCTTCTTGGCTACAAGCTACGCCGACGTTCAAGCCCTAGGACCGCCGACCTGCGTGAGACGATTCGAGCAATCGTGCAAGAGGAGTTGCGAAAAATTCTACCTCGTCGCAACCTCAAGTGATTCCATCGCCGACGTCGTGCGCCAGGAGATCCAGCATTCACTCGGTGCGCCTCAGCTAGCAGAGCCGCAGCCGCAAGCTATGAGCTATGCTGCTGCAGCCCGCCGTCATGCTCCTCCTCCACGCCCACGCCAAGACGACACACCGCCGCAGTACCGTCGCCAGACGCCGCCAGCGACGCCCTACCGTCCACCTGTCGGCCAGACGCCGCCGCCGCCACCGACGCCCTACCGCCCACCTGTCGGCCAGCGCTACACCCCGAGGAAGACCGATGTCTGGCGTGCCCCTGACAACCGCCCGCTCTGCTACCACTGCGGGGAGGCCGGCCACACGTACCGCCGCTGCCAGTACCGTCAGATGGGGCTACGCGGATTCCCCGTCAACGCGCCGCGCCCGCAGCCAGGCGAACGGCCTCGCGACATCGACGACTACCTCACAGGCACACAGTGGCAAGAACGACGACCTTCCCGCTCACCGTCGCCCGGCCGCTACATGTCACCGCACCGCCGGCAGTACACTGGCCCAAACCGGGCCGGTCGCCTAGCCCGTATCCGGAAAACTAAGGGCAGCAACCGATGGAGGTGCGGTTGCTGAACGACGAAATGCTGAAGATCCTCCGCCGTCGACGACGACACCGCGACGAAGTTCCGAGCCCCGCCGCACGCGAACGACGTCGACGTCCCGAACGAAACTTTGCGACCGGAAGCAGACCTGACGACGCAACGCGGAAGCAGCGGTGCAAACCGACGTGCCGTGACCCGACGCCACGACGTAACCGCAACGCAGGACGGCGGACTAGCAACCTCGACGTTCTGATCGACGGCCACAACGTCACCGCTCTCGTCGATACTGGAGCCGACTATTCCGTCATCAGTGGGCCGTTCGCAGCAAAGTTGAAGAAAGTTAGGACTGCTTGGGAAGGCCCCGAGATCCGTACCGCTGGAGGCCATTATAACGCCGATTGGTGTCTGCACGGCGAGAGTCACTATCAACAACCGGACTTATCCTGCGAGCTTTGTAATCCTACAAAACTGCTCCAGGGATGTGATACTTGGAATGGACTTCCTAAGTGACCACGGCGCCGTCATCGACTTAAGAACCAAGTCGATAACCCTATCGTCGGAGAAAGCGACACCACCGGATACGAACCCATGTCAACATGTGTCAACATGCCCTGAACGTGCTCGAGGATCAAGTCACCATTCCTCCCAGATCCAGCATCATAATTCCCGTCGGCACCGAAACGGCTGAATGCATCGAAGGTGTCATCGAGAGCGATCAGGGTTTGCTGCTAGACCGTGACATTTGCGTCGCAAGAGGCATTGCTCGGCTGTATGAAGGGAAAGGAAGCGTGATGCTAACGAATTTCAGCCAGGAATACAGACACCTGAGCAGGGGCACGACGATTGCATACATCGAAGAAATCTTGGCCGTCAGCGATGCGTTTGCCTTTTCAGATTCTGACGAAGCTACGACGACGATCCCTGAGCCATCCTTCGACGTAAGCCCAAGTCTTCCCGCTCGCCAACAGCAACAGCTTCGACGCCTTCTGCAGGAATACAGGGACTGTTTCTCGTCGTCGTCGCGGGTCCGACAAACGCCCCTTGCTAAGCACCGCATCATAACAGAAGAAAATGCTCGACCACTCCGTCAGAGTCCCTACCGGGTTTCGACGCGGGAACGGGAGGCCGTTAAGAAACAAGTCGATGAAATGCTACGCGACGACATCATCCAGCCGTCCAACAGCCTGTGGGCGTCTCCCGTGGTGCTAGTGAAGAAGAAGGATGGGACCCTACGTTTCTGCGTCGATTATCGTCGCCTGAACAAAATCACAAAGAAGGACGTATACCCTCTCCACGGATAGACGACACCCTGGATCGACTCCACAACGCGAATTACTTTTCGTCGATGGACCTCAAGACCGGCTACTGGCAAATTGAAGTCGACGAGAGAGACCGAGAAAAGACCGCCTTTAAACGCCGGACGGCCTGTTCGAGTTCAAGGTCATGCCCTTCGGTCTTTGCTCGGCACCTGCGACTTTCCAACGAGTCATGGATACTGTATTAGCTGGCTTGAAGTGGCAGACTTGCCTTGTTTACTTGGACGACGTCGTTGTGTATTCCTCGAACTTCGACGAACACCTCCAGCGACTTCCATCCGTACTTCAAGCAATCAAGAACTCCGGGCTCACCCTGAAGCCAGAAAAGTGCCGGTTCGCGTACGAGGAGCTCTTGTTTCTGGGTCACGTGATCAGCAAGACTGGAGTGCTCCCAGACCCGCAGAAAACAGCTTCCATCGCCGCTTTCCCGCCACCCACCGACAAGAAGGCCGTGCGCCGATTTCTCAGCTTGTGCGCCTATTACAGACGCTTTGTCAAAGACTTTCACGGATCGCCGAGCCACTAACGCAGCTCACGAAGACCGACGTCGAATTCAGGTGGCAAACAGCGCAAGTCGAAGCATTTCATGAACTGAAACGACGCCTGCAGACACCTCCGATACTTGCGCATTTCGACGAATACGCCGATACGGAGATTCACACCGATGCAAGAAGCATAGGACACGGCGCCGTCCTTGTGCAGCGCGCGGGCGGACTGGAAAGGGTTATCAGTTACGCTAGCCGGTCGCTATCTAAAGCAGAGGTCGACTATTCCACAACAGAAAAGGAGTGCCTCGCCATCATCTGGGCTACGTCAAAGTTTCGCCCCTATCTCTACGGCAGGCCCTTCAAAGTTGTGAGTGACCATCACGCCTTGTGTTGGCTAGCTAACTTGAAGGACCCTTCAGGTCGCCTCGCACGGTGGAGCCTGAGACTTCAAGAATTTGACATTACTGTCGTGTACAAGTCCGGAAGGAAACACTCCGACGCCGACTGCTTGTCTCGTGCCCCCGTCGACCCACCAACGCCCGACGACCAGGATGATGACAGCTTCTTGGGAGCCATAAGTACCGAAGACTTCGCCGAACGACAGCGAGCCGACCCTGAACTGAAGGGTCTAGTGAAATACCTGGAGGGCAGTACCATCGTTGTCCCAAAAGTATTCAGGCGAGGATTGGCATCATTTGCTTTGAAAAACAACGTCCTCGTAAAGAAGAACTTCTCTCCGGCCCGAGCCAGCTACCTTATCGTTGTACCTTCGGGACTGCGACCAGAAATTTTGCATGCCCTGCACGACGACCCGACGGCTGGACACCTCGGCCTTTCCCGAACGCTCGCACGAGTACACGAAAAGTACTACTGGCCGCGCCTCGGCGCCGACGTCACTCGCTACGTAAGGACGTGCCGAGACTGTCAGCGACGGAAGACACCGCCCACAAGACCAGCAGGCTTCCTTCAGCCGATCGAGCCTCCTCGGCGACCATTCCAGCAGATCGGGATGGACCTCCTGGGGCCGTTCCCAACGTCGACTTGCGGAAATAAATGGAATCGTCGTGGCTACCGACTACCTCACCCGCTACGGCCGAAACAAAAGCCTTGCCCAAAGGCAGTGCCGCTGAGGTAGCCAAGTTCTTCGTTGAGAGCATCGTCCTTCGACACGGCGCCCCAAAGTTTCTCATCACCGACAGAGGTACGGCGTTCACGGCTGACCTAACTCAGGCGATCTTGGAATACAGCCACCCAAGCCATCGCCGCACCACCGCGTACCACCCACAGACCAACGGCCTCACCAAGCGTCTAAATAAGACCATCGCCGACATGCTGGCCATGTACGTCGATGTCGAACACAAGACGTGGGACGCCATCCTTCCGTACGTGACCTTCGCGTACAACACGGCCGTACAGGAAACGACGCAGATGACGCCATACAGTTGGTCTACGGACGGAGCCCGGCAACGACGCTCGACGCCATGCTACCAAACATGACCGACGAGGAAAACATCGACGTGACCACCTACCTACAGCGCGCCGAAGAAGCACGATAGCTCGCCCGCCTACGGATCAAGACCAGCAGACGACTGACAGCCGCCGCTACAACCTTCGACGACGCCACATGGAATACCAACCCGGTGACCGTGTATGGGTATGGACGCCAATACGCCGACGAGGACTTAGTGAGAAGCTTCTTCGACGATACTTCGGACCGTACAGGGTACTTCGACGCCTCGGCGCACTCGACTATGAGGTTGCCCCTGACGGCATTACGAACTCTCAGCGGCGCCGGGCGCGACCTGAAGTCGTCCATGTCGTGGCGCCTTAAGCCGTTTTTCGCGCGTTAGCGAGCCTGGGGACTCTATTTTTTCCTTCGTTATTGTAATTTATTTGTGTATGCACGTGTTTTGTTTTGTTTTGTTTTTCTCTCTTCTATGTTCTTTCATAAGCATCGGGACGATGCTTTTTCAGAGGGGGGCAATGCCACGCCGGCTTCTTGTCTTGTTTTGATGTATTCGGGTTTGACCGGCAGGGACGGTTATCAACGCTCGACGCTGTCCGCGAAGTAGTTTTCTAGAAGCGTCGCGATTGTAGTTGATCGGTTTGTTAAGATTGCGCTCCGCACGCGAATGTTCAGTTTTGTCTAGAGATAACGCCGCCACCAGCGATATCACTGGAAAGTTGGATAGCGCCTGTAGATAAAGCCGACGCGCTTGATCGCTTGTCAGTTGATCGACGGACGACGCCCTGTTCGCCGCTATCACTGTACAGCGTGTATTGCTGTAGTTCTAGTTCTCAGTTTCTCGGCCACAGGTTCGGCCAAATAACAGTTTCATCTCGGACGTGCTGACTGTTGTCTTCGTCGACGTCACGACCACGTGACAATAGCATAGCCTTCAATAGTAGAGTATAGCAAGGGGGTGGAAGAGGGAAGTCAGGGTAAGGAGCAGGGAGAGGAGAATGTGAGAGAGAAAAGCACAGCATAGAAAGAAAATAGAGAGAAAGAAGGGAAGGAAGACACAAAGGGAATGAAGAGAGAAAGCGAAAGAAAAGAATGAGAGAGAAAGAAAAGGAAAGCGAAAAATAGAAAGAGAGAGAAAAAGAAAGACAATAAAGAGAAAGGAAGATAGAAAGAGCCAGAAAGAGAAAGAAAGAACGAGAAGTAAGCGCACGCAAAAAAAAGATATAAAAAAATTGAGTCAAGAGAAAATATGAATGAGAGGAAGAAAGAAAGATAGAATCAAAGAGAAATAAAGAAGGCTGCCCAGCTCCGCACTTCCTTCAGGCTTTGCACCACATGTGCGAAACTGCCCTAATATTTTTTTTTTCTTCCGTCATTGTGTAGGTTCGCTTTGTTTCCCAAACAACTAATCATCACTAGTAGGCTGTGGCCTCGCGCGACATTTTTCTCCCCTCACGGCGCGCGATAATACCTCACTTGACTGTTTGCGATATCGCCGAGAATGGATTCTACAGAAGTGACACTCGACATGGTTTCCCCCACGTGTCAAAGATATGGGCCCACTTTGCATGTTGATGAACTGCATTTGTACCTCGTGCGCCCTTTTGTCAGAGAAGACGGATATCTGTTTTCGCTTGCCCACCTTTATTTTTTTTTTCATTCGTAGTGCTTTTAATCGTCGATACTTTCAGAGCGGACAGACAGAGTTCTGCTTGCCCTCCTGAAAACAATGTTCCCGTTTTCTGAATGTTTCCACATTTTACCAGAAACTCGACGACATGTTAACTATTTACACCAACAGTTTGATGTAGTAACCTTGCTTGTCTCTGATCTAACAAACGCATGTCGATGAATACATGCTCTGTTAAGCTGGTCGAGAAGAGTTCGCAAAATTTTTGAAGGGCCATAAAAAAAGGGGGGGGGGTGTTGAGAAAGTCTTTTATTTGAGCCTAAGTAGTGCGCTCACCGCGTCAGAAATTGCATACAGAGGATGTCCTAGATAATTCGTCTGCTAAACGGTGAAACGAAAATGGCTCCTACGTGGACAAACAGAAGTAGCAACAAGTGAAAGTGTTTATAAACGCGAGGCCAAATTTGTTTCGTTGAGGAAATGTAGCGGGAATCGTCACGTAGAACAGCACACCACTTCGTAAACAGGCAATCTTCAAGTGTCGCACACTTATGTCCAATGTGTCTAATCTTTTTAATTAGCAATATCCTCTGCCTGATGAATGCGGTTAAAAGTCAAAAACACACAACTGCCATAAGACAAAGCAAATATTTTGGACAAAGAAAAGAGACACACTCTCAACAACTATGCATGCCAGCACACCTGTGGAATCTCACACATGGAGCACTACCGCTATGGTACTCTTCCGAATACAAAGGGACCCGACGTTGTTCCAAAGGAAGCAAGATGTGTAGTGGAACGCTTCGGCTGTTGTAGGTGGCATGTATGTTCGCGATTTGCTGCATATATATTCGCGGTTTGTCGAGCTTGCTTATAGAGTATTGCAACTTCATACCAGAGCGGTAAATACGTATATTTCCATGAATTTGCGGTAAGTTGGCGCCCGTAGCAGGACCTAAACTACAAATCAATCTATTCATTTTGTTTATTTCCAAATGTAAGCATTAGGGGTGTGCGAATATCAAATTTTTCGAATACGAATCGAATACGAATATCCACCTTCGAATATCGAATCGAATATCGAATAGCAAAGGAAAAATGCCTCCACAGTAACAATATTTTATGTAACATGTAGCTATTTGAAAAAAAGAAACATTAACAGCCTGACTGGCAACACAACATACCCTGCTATCTCCAGAACACAATGTCCAGGTTAGCACAATACACATCACAACACAAGCAAATATCACGGCACAATGAAACTAATGATTACATGTTATCATGAAGAAATATGAGTTGCTCCACATGATCAGGCAGCAGGCGCTCCCGTGTAAGAGAGACACCCCCCCCCCCCTGCCACTGAAAAGGCATGCTCGCTTGGAACAGAAGTGGCTGGTATAGTTACATGGGGCAAAGCTTTGCCAGACTGGGGTATCTGAAGGTGCCTACAGTCCGCCACCAGTCACGTGGGTCGCTGTCTTTCTTCAGAAGTGGTCCAGCATAGTGAACGAGTGGTAGTGCGGCACGTTACGGCCGCATAATATTCAAAATGTACGGTTACATGATCGCCAACAGCGCTGCACGTCGGAGATGCACCAGCAATAAATCATACGTATTGGGGCGCTCGTCGCAGGCAGATATCATGCCTCCGTGTACTTAGGATGTTTATCGCTCCTCTCAGCAACGTTTTTAGCGATACGAACGCAGCAGAAATGTGGAAGACGTGTTATTTTATGCATGATAATCGAATCGCATATTCGAATTTTTCGAATATTCGAAGTTATCGAATATTCGAAATTTTTCGAATACACGATTTTCGAATCGAATACGAATATTTCAAATGTAATATTCGACGAATATTCGAAACTTTCGAATATTCGCACACCCCTAGTAAGCATACAACACGTTATAGATCCCACAGCACTGTTCCCATCGCTCGAGCGATCAGATGAGATAAGCACAAGGGTTGTTCAAATGAAAAAGTGCGAAACGACACCGTGAGTATAAATGAAGAATTTATTCAAAGTATACGCAGTGCTCCTGATCCGAACGATCCTATTGATGAACGAGCCGAAGGATTCCTTGTTCCCAGAATTCCTGTCGCCGTGACGAGACCCAGTCCACCACAGCGTCTTTGAGTTCGTCATCCTAGTTGAAGCGCTTCCCTTTCAGGTGTTTTTTCAAGGGAGCAAACACGTTGAAATCCAAGGCGATGGATAATGGCCGGTTTAACACCTTCCGCTGTCAGAAATCGTTTGAAGCCCCGGTACTCCTCAACCCTCGAAAATTGCAATGTGAACACCATCCTGTCCTCACACGCACTGAAGCGTCAATTGAACGGCGCTCTTTATAAGAGCGCCGTTCTCTACTGCGCATGCGGGTGCCCCCGCAGGCGCCAATATACTGCACAGACTCCAATGTAAGCGGTCATGTCGTTACGACATTTTGTACATTTCATTTGAACACCCCTTGTATTTGATTTTACAATTCTAACAACACTCTGAAAATTTCTTATAGACACAGGCGGGTGAAGCGCACAGTGGCAAAATTGTACCACTGGCTAAATGGCAATAGAATGTTCGCAAAAAAAAGATGATGTGCATATATGTGCATAGCTGGATAATGAGTTATTCCGTCTCTCACGATACGCTGTGTCCAGGTGTATGTTAACTACTACAGCTAGCCCAAAGGTTTAACCATGTTCCCGGACGTTAGTCGTCGGGATTTCGATGTACCAGCAGGCATCACGTAGGTGCATTCGCATCAAACGGTGTTGTAGCTGCTAAATATCAATAGACATTGTGCAAGTTCTCGTACATTAAGGTATAATAAACGTTGAAGTACTACTGGGAAGACACGTTTCACTTTCGCGTTATACCGATTCCTGTGACGGTGAGATCAACCACGTATTTTTTATGGAAAGGACCTATTTTGCGGAAAGTGTCTAATTGAGGAAGCAAGCATATGAGAGGGGGGAGGGAGGGAATCTCTTTTCCCACTGGCTACAGGTTTGATCGTGAGCTACCAGGCACGTCGGCTACACTGACGCCCGAAGGGTATCCTATGATCCGACGTGACAACGGTACTTATCTTATTGGAGCACAGATGTCAGTTTTATCGAATTGAATTGTACACTATGGTGCAATGATATGCGCATGAGAAGCGGTTTTCGCCTTCTTCCTCCGGGTTGAGCAATGGTTGACCATAGCTTGGCGAGCCAAAGATGTTTTATGTAATGTTTATTAGATTGTTACAAACACCGAAAGCGACCACTGCAACCATACGTGACGTTGCCGGGATATGAAACCATTATAGGGTCTTTCTCATAAGCAGTTTCAAGCAGTGGCGTAGCTCGGTGGATGAAAACTTCCCTGTCGTGCATAATGCCTTACTTAGACTGCGGCTCTAACCGTGACTTTCAACCTTTCCGTTCCTTTGATATTCCCTTACCGACAACGCTACCGACACCTGCCCCGAGTTTCTGCGACACAAGCTGCAAAACGCGATCGCGTAAAACTTTTTGTCTGTTATCGGCGTTCCTGGCTTGATACAAACTGTGAATCACCTGTTGCTCATAAACGCATTCCATGGACCGTCGTATACGGGCATGTGCCGCGCGTTGCTGAAGGAAAGGGTTTCGTGACGTGAGCGACAAATATCTCATGCTATTCATGCAAGGACCTGTTCGGCGTGGGAGGGCATACACTAATGCCCTCCCATGTAAATTTTGGTATGTGTCCTGTTAAGGAGACGACAACGAGAGAGCACAGATGTAGGCGGCTAGATAGATAGATAGATAGATAGATAGATAGATAGATAGATAGATAGATAGATAGATAGATAGATAGATAGATAGATAGATAGATAGATAGATAGATAGATAGATAGATAGATAGATAGATAGATAGATAGATAGATAGATAGATAGATAGATAGAAATGGTCAATGTGCCTATTTTTCGCTAAGAAATTATTGGCATTTAAGACGCCATATTTTACCTTGCTAAGGTCGCGGACCTATTTTTAAATATTTGTCACATCTTCAGCAGGTTCCTATTCGAGCGCCATTTGACAAAATATACTAAAATTTGTTTCAGGGTGTTACTACAGATGTAAGGTGCCTGAACTGTAAGGTGCCCTTGTGCCTGAATATGAACTGATTGGGTATTACACGCCAAAGCGGTTCATATTTGTTTACCCGTTTTCGAAATATTCATTCAACTAAATACAAATGTTATGAATATTCAACTTCTTAACGCAGCAGTGAGTCTGAGCAGTCGTGTAATATTTTCTTTTGTTTTTTTTCTAATTAGAGCTTATAGTCCACACTTATTGGGAAACCCGTTATTACGGTATTGTCGTTCAGGGTACGCCATCTCTCATATATAGTCTGCAAGAACATAACTTTATCTGGGCTAGATGCGGATGAAAGGAGGCAAGCAGACTCAGGTGCGTCGATCGATTCGTAGATAGTGGGCCCTTTTTCCCGTCCAGGCTCCACTGAGCAAATAAATGACCGGTATGCCTCGGGTTTTAGGTTTTCTTAACGTAACCAGTTTTTATCCATAATTATGCCATTATGAAGGTCACGTAGTCGCATCTGACGTGCGCTTTTACCAGTAGATGAAGATGACGGTCATGAACCGCTAAATATTACATCAAAATAAGGTGTCAGTTCGCATTAGCGCCGAAAGTTCGCATAGTTGAGATAAAATATTCAGCCAATATATTGTTACTGCGCATTACCTAAAAATGCCTTTCAAGATGCCTTGAGAAAATAACCGTTACAGCATTGAACATTTCTATAAAAGCTCTAGTATTTGGTGTTTATTCCGTATTGCCCAGATAATAGGTGTCTTATGCAAGTGAAAAAAATCCGGCAGATCCCACGCACTGTGGGAATCGATGTAATGCGAAGCAGCCAGCAAACAGTTGCATTTTGTAGCCAAACGAAATCATTCGTGTCATGGCATCTAGTTCACCATATATCGCATGTTTGCCATACACGCGTGCATGCACAATGTGGTATATACCATGCCAATGAAACGTATATTCTGGTATATAAACTGCATGACCGGTCATTTATGTTCATTACGCTCTCCTGTCATGTCATACCAATTTTGGTATATATCCAGTTATCTAAACGGCCGGAAGCGCACCATAACAGTGTCATGTAAATCATACCTTATTTGACATGCATAACATAATTCGCATGTTAGGACCTGTCATTTATGTTCGTCATACAGTCACATCGCACAATACCAATTTTGGTGTATATCAAACGAGCGAAATGGCCGTGAGTCCACCATAAGCGTGGCATGTAAATCATGCCATACAGGACACACATGTCATGGCTTTGATGTTAGCACCTGTCATATATGTGCGTCATACATTCGCGTCACGCAATGCCAATTTGGTGTATATCAAGCTAGCGAAACGGCCGCGATCGGACAATGAGCGTGGCATGTAAATCATGCCGTAAATGATATGCATATCATAATTTTCAAGTTGCCACCTGTCATATATGTTTGTCATACAGTCACGTTGCGCAATACCAATTTTGGTGTATATCAAGCGAGCGAAACGGCCGCGAGCGCATCATGAGCGTGGCATGTAAATCATGTCGCACATGACTTGCCTGTCACGATTTTCATGGTACCACCTCTCATTGACGTTCGTCATACAGGCGCTCGCGCAATACCAATTTTGGCGTATATCAAGCTAGTGAAAAGTCCGCGAATGCACCATGAGCGTGGCATGTAAATCATGACATGCATGTCATGGTTTTCACGTTACCACCTGTTATTCATGTTCTTGATATAGTAACATCGCGCAATACGAATTTTGGTGTAATCAACCTAGCGAAACGGGCGCGAGTGCGTCATGAGCGTGGCATGTAAATTATGTCGTGCATGACACGCGTGTCATGATTTTCATGTTATGACCTCTAATTTACGTTCGTCATACAGTCACGTCGCGCAATACCAATTTTGGTGTATATCAAGCCAGCGAAACGGCCGCGAATGCACCACGAGCGTGACATGTAAATCATGACATACACGACATGCATGTCATGGTTTTCATGTTACTACCTCTAATTTACGTTCTTCATACAGGCACGTCGTGCAATACCAATTTCGGTGTATATGAAGCCCGCGAAACGGCCGCGAATGCACCATGAGCGTGGCACTTAAATCATGACATACATGACATGCACTTCATGGTTTTCATGCTACCACCTGTTATTCATGTTCTTCATACAGTCACATCACGCAATACCAATTTTGGTGTATATCAACCTAGCGAAACGGCCGCGAGTGCGTCATGAGCGTGGCATGTAATCATGACGTGCATGACACGCGTGTCATGATTTTCATGTTACCACATGTCAGTTATGTTCGTCATGTCCAAATGTATCGTCATACCAGTTTTCGTATATATTCAATCATTTAAACGGCCGCGAGCGCCCCGACACCATGTCATGTAAATCATGCCGCACATGAGATGCGTGTCGTGATTTGCACGTTAGGAGCTGTCATTATGTTCGCCATGAACTCTTCTCACGTCATACCAGTTTTGGTATATATGAAATTAACGGAATGGGCGCAAGAGCCCCAAGGCCGTGGAATGTAAATCATGCTGTTCATGACATGCGTGTCAGGATTTTTCATGTTATGACCTGTCATTTATGTTCGCAATACGGTCATGTTATTCCATACCAATTTTGGTATACAGCCGATTAACGAAACGGCCGGAGAGCACAAAGTCGTAGGCGGCTAGATAGATAGATAGATACGCTAAAACTCGCAGAAGATCGCTAAGAATGTTTCGCATTTAAAAGAAACGTGCTAGTTAGGTTCATCACTGGCAGGTAAGCGCGAAAAAGCGAAGTGAATTTTACGCGTGAGCCTAGGTAGACCAACCAAGACCGCAATAATGTGGAAGAGGCAAGGAAGATGGCATACACCAGAGAGAGACAAAAAAAAAAAAGTAATAGCAGGAACGTCAACCACGCTGTACCTGATTAGCTACCCTCAACTGGGGAGAGGGAAGATTGCAAGAAACGAATAAGTCATTATCGAACGAAAGAGAGAAGAGGTAACAACGGTGCAAACAAGAACGCTTGGAGCACATTTTCAGGCAGTTACTGTTTTCGGATGTCTGAGAAATAACGCAAACGTCCTGTTTCCCTGCGTTTGTAGCAGATAAACTGAACTGTACTGCTTCCGAAGGTATGCTCGGACTGGTTGTAAATGTCGAAAACTTGTAATGCGCTTTGACCTGACTGATTTTACATTCTCTTGGGCCTGCGTATGGCGCTCGTTTGCGCCTTCCCAACAGCGATAGCCTACGAGCGTTCCTTATAGAAATATCCAAAATCAGACGCAATATATACACGCTAAACATCGGTCTGGCTCTCTGTAAGTGCATTAGTGGTGGTGGCGCCAAAGGAAAGTTCGGCGATGAACTGTTGTAAAGAACCCGGTGATAATACACAGACCGGCATCGGCATTCCTAGATGTACACTGGTGAAGCGAGAGTCATTGTAACTCTCTGGACAATGTCAGGACCTCTCTAGCCATCCATTGCCGTCTTTTGCGGGCGACATATAGTGCCAGAAGTCGCGTGTAGTCAAGTAATATTGCACGTCAGAAGCGTAAAATTGCACCACGCGTCACACTATGTGATTTGCGCAACTAATGGGATGGTTTAAAGGTCTGTCCATTACAAAGCACTCAGACATAAATATCATCAGCAACAGCATCAACAAAGTGTGCAGTTGCGTGCAATTCCGTACGGATGCGTAGTGGGTACTTGGCTGCTTCCGAGTATGATGAAGGAGTGGGCGCTTCTCAACTGTACTGGCAGTACATTCGTAATCAGGTTCTGGTTAAGTGCTGGCTATATCGATGACATCAGACGACATATATCCGGTTCCCTCGCTATAATTAGCACTTTAAACGGACTTGATTAAGAGGGTGTGCATTCTAGGAGAGCTTTCAACCTTCTATGTGTCGCGCACGGACGTTCCTTTGCCCACGGCACGGCTGAGTTTTACTCTTAGAAGGGAAGCCTGGCAAGCGAATGAGAAGATCATGCGAAGAGGGCCCGATCACGCTATCGCGTTCTGCTCTTGAAGGCGAAGCTAAAACGTCGTCAAGCTTTTTTAAGTACGCTGCATTTTTTTCCAATATATTCGAAAATGTCAAACTAGATCTAGAGAGGTGGAGAGCTGCATGTTGCTGATATTATCGATCACGATGCTGTCGGGTTACGAGCCTGAGTTGAAGGACCCCAGCTGTACCGACTTGAGCTTGCTTTCTCTCCTGCTGCCGATTTCCTATGACCACAACGAGGCTTGCCGTCAATTCAGTGTGACTATTCATTTTCAGACAAGCCGTAATTATCGCATCACAGCCACACGTCTGCAGTAATCTTTCAATGTAGGGTCTTGGCAAAACCTATTTCAAGCCATGCAGAAATGCACATAAGTCGTTGCGCACCTGGTCATCCGGCAACTTGTGACTGGACTGCGATGGACCATATCTCCAGACGGATGTGCCGCAAGCGTGCCTCCGGCTTAACGACCTGATCAATTTGCGTTTGTTTGAGCATTTTTCATTTATGTTATCTCACCACTAAGTTGCGCTGTTACCCCGCCAAGGTGGTGTACTGTTTATGGCGTTCAAGTGGTGGACCGAAGGTCACGGGATCGAATCTCGGCTGCGGCGGCCTGCATTTTCTATAGAGGCGAAAATGTTTGAGGCCCGTCTACTTAGATTTAGGTGGACGTTTAAAGAACCCAGGTGGTCGAAAATTCCGGAGCCCTCACTACAGCGTCCCTCATGAGCCTATCGTGCTCTTGGGATGTGAGCTCAGATAATAATAATAAATATATTAGTTGCGCTCTCCAAAAAGGAAGGAAAAAAATCACAGGTTGCCTTGTACATTCATGTAAGGACGACTCGAAGGTGAAATCTATCTCATTTTATTCTCCACTCGAGCCATTAAGGCGCCTGCATAAACGGCCGGCCATGTAGGCTTCCCTTGATGTATTTATCCGCCCCGCCACCCTCCGAAAGCCTGTGTACCTAGGGTGATTTATACACTGCCTCCAGGATCGGAGGAATCTCCACCTGGTTTAGCACTGCCTCTGTGATCAGCCCAATTAATTTATAGATACCAGTTTTGACCAAGCTGCGATGTCATGTGATGACGGTGCAGGCTTATGCGACAGGAGCGAAGGAACTAAGACGGTCTGAACGAAAATCAACGCCAGCAGGCAACATAGGCCGTGGCTTCACATGCCATTGCGAAGCGGACCTTTATTTTCTTCTCTTGAGATAGCGCGCTCTCCGACTTTGTTCGGCGCCCAAAGGGCGGGCGCTACAATGGCAGTTACGTCACGTGACATCAACGGCCAGGGTTTGTGACGTCATGATAGCGTCACCAATTTTTGTACGATCTGTGGCGTACTGGTCACGTCATATGGGACGTCATCACGTGACGATGATTTTATGCCACTACTTGTCCCCGACGTCACAGGATGCGAGGCCGCCGATGAAGGCTCAAATTTCATGCTTATGAGGCTTGAGCCTTAATATTGACTTGGTTTCGACCACAGTATCGGAGGTGAATGCGGCTAGCTTAGTAAGCGTACAGGGTTTTTGCCACCTAGCCGTCAAGTGAAACGCTAGCTAAGCAATGATGCGTACGATCACTCCGGTTAAACCTCAACTGCCACGCACAACGTGATAGCATTGTAGCTTTGGGCTGCTCAAGTTATCTTAAACTCAGTAAAAAATGCAAGACGACACGTTTCACCTTCTATACCTTGTCAATAGAAGTGAAAGATTGTAGTTCTGCTATAAAACAAGAAAATGAAAACAATTCTTGATGATTGCATTTCCTTCTAAGTGGTTTGTGCCGTCTTTGTACATAAAGCATTGCCACTCCATACAAGCGCTACAACAGCGTTTAGTACTGCCACAAAATGAAGAAGGCCATCGTATGATCCCAAGTGGTCCCTCCAGTAACCTGCAAAATATCAAATTAATGCGATAATTATCGGGTATAAAAATTGTATGGTTCTGAGTCTGGAGTTGCGAAAGCGTTTTGATCGATGAATACCGAGCTACCTTGAATACGCGTGGTCCTTAATGCTTCCTCCTTAAATGCAGACATAAATGGTCTGTACAAAGCAGTTCAACCTCTCATTCTAATGTTTCCTGTGGATACGGCGGATTAACAAGATCACACCTACTTTCAGTTGTTCCGTAATGACTTCAGCAGAAAATTGTGTCTCCTCCCTCATGAAGGTCGCCTAAGGCTTCACTTCTGTCGCTCGGTCAAACAGTTCTCCTGCTGTACCCATATTTTGATAACTGCGGAAAGCTGGCTGCAGGGAACACATTGTGTTGGAAATGTCCGGGCTACGAAAAAAAGACAGGTCTCCAGAGAACACTGCATTTAACTCTCCAAGCACCAGAAGATCTCGGTAAAATACTTGCACGTATGTCTTCTCGTTCAGAGCAGCGTCATGTTAACAAGGTGCTTACTTTCTTCTTTAAAGACAAATAGCTTCTGATGATCGGCATGCCAGCCTACATCAAAATCATTCAATGTATTACCTGCGGTCACCTCGACCATTCATTTTGTTTTTTCTTTCAATTACAAATTGAGGTTCTACAAAAAGGAAATCATTATTGCAGAGGGGTATAGATCATGACGCAGCAAGAATATGCACTGGTGAGCTATCAGTACATCACGTCAAAATGTAGTGCAGGAACATCTACTGATATAGGGTATCCACGACAACCGTGCTGCCCTAAAGTGATATAGCCGCAAACACGAAGAAATAGAACTTGATTTGGTACAGAGGATAAAGTCAAGAGAGATGAGAAGATGGGTTCTGTAGAACGTTGGCGAAAGCACAAGAAAAAATACCTTCAATTGAGAAAAGGTACATGAACTATTGTACTCTAAAATTTGGTTAGGGATATGTTTAGCGAATTGGCAGCGAATTAAAATAAGGATTACGAAAACAAACTATGACGAATAGAATTACTTTAAAGGCATTATCTTGCAGCCATGTGCGAACTAATATGCCAGTTAACTTATAATAGAATTTCAGGAATTGCGCACTTCAGTTGCTACATCGAAGCGGCTTCTTTTAACATCCTTTTCATGTTTCAGTACCCTTATCTCTTTCCTATGCAGTTCACGGCAGCCAACAACGCTCATCTTGGTTGCCCTCTCGGCTATATATATTTATTTCTGTCTATCTGCTTATTTAGAAAGATATGGTGGACGACAGACCAGTTCTGTGCCAGACTGAATGACAAGGTTGATGAAGTGTGAAATTCACCCCAATTTTTATGCTCATTCTTTCGCGTACAATTTCGTGCATGTGTAATTTGAGCAGTAACGAAAATAATCTGTAGTAGCGCTATTAGAGTTCATGCATTCGTAGGCAGCTGAACATCGCACTGGCTTGCTCATCTTCGAGACCACGTTCTGGATACACAGTTGAACCGAATTGTAACTGTTCTAGAGAACCTTCTACAAGGGCGACAGATAGTAACAAAGAATCATAGAGCATGTAGGCAAAACAATATGCTACTTATTTAAGGGACTGTCTACCGTCTTTTTCTCGTTTTTCTGTTTTGTACCGCATTAGAAAGCATACCGCCTGTAATGTCCAACCTGGCAGCGGTTTCTCTGGAATGTGAGCAGAAATTTAAAAAACGGAATTTTTCGAAATGCATTCGGGCTTCTATTGGAGACACATGCCCCGAACACTGGTTGGTGGACGCGATGACGATTGTAGTGCCGGTAAAAATAATTCCGACAGCACATGTGATTTCTGTAGCATTACTATATTTTCGCAGAACACTAATGTAAGGAATGTAACAGTCGTTTTCAGCATGCTAGCGGTTGAATGATGCCTTATTATACGATTACAGAACACTTGTTTTTCTATAATCGCAGTCTATGCGTTGATTTTAGCACTGCTGCCACAATCTAAGCCAAGTTGATTAATCAAAAACACACGGAAAATGCACGCCTTCGCAGCGCAGCATATGTGAGACATCCTACAAACAATACAGCGGCACAGTCGACCAGCGCGCAGGGCCGCATGCATCGCCGATGAGTTGAAGGAGACGAAATCGAACACGGCGCCGCAAGCAGCGCCACCGGGCGCCTTTTTGGATGCGTGAGAAAAAAAGCAAAAATTACTCTCTCACGCAACTAAAAACTGCCTCAAGTGCGTAAATACAATTTCTAGTTATACATGTCTGTTTTTAAGCAAAATGAGTCTGCCTGTGAGGGTTTCTTGTCCTAGCAGTATATTGACCACATCGCTGTTGGGTGACGCTAGCGGTCATTCTTTCACGATTTTCAACATCAGATTAAAAATATAATTCCTTTTTATGGGGCAAAACCGTGCTCGTTGCCGCATATGTGACAAACGATCTTCTCACTTAATTTTTTCCGAGTGGTAGACAGTCCCCTTAATACAACATCACTGGAAGCCGCATTTTACGCAGGCACGGTTGCACCTCCTTGACCCAACTTTAAGCCTTCGACTTCCACAAAACTCCGCTGAGGTTGCGCTACCATGCTGTATAGATTATGGTTGGGCGTCACGTTTACTATTTCGTATTCATTCCTCATAGGGATGGCCAGCGCCGCCTGTGAACGCTGCGGCGATAAAGAAATGATTCGACATGTTCTATGTGACTGTAGACAGTACAGCACACAGAGACAATCGCTTTGTGATGCTCTCAACAAGTTAGACGACCAACCTCTGTCCGAGCGAAGAATGCTACACCATCGTCGACACTTCATGTCGCTGAAGGATTCTGAACATGTGCTACTAGGCTTCCTGCGATCTAATGGCCTGTTTGAACGACTATAATTGGAACGTTCTCGTGCGTGTGCGTGATTGTGCTTTTTTTCTTGTTATTTTTGTATTATCTGTCCTTGCTTTCATTCCAATCTCTTATTTGACACCGCTGTGCAGGGTAGCATACCGGATGCTATCGTCTGGCTAACCTTCCGGCCCTCCTCTGCTCTCTCTCTTAATAATGAAGAATGGGCTCCAGCATATTTTCTCTTAGCTGCCTCTGACATTGAATATTAGATATGAAGGTCTTCAGGGGTTACCTAATTTTTGCATCGTATGCGATTATGCATCAGACGATTTCTTTTCAATAACTGGTAATACTGACTTCTGATCATCAGAATCACTTACCGACCAGAAATGCCCAGGGCTGTGATAACCGCTACACCACTCCAGAAGGCTACTACTCCTCCGAGCACTACTGGCATTCGGTCGACTCCAAAATCTTTAGTGACTGAAGGGGCCAGCAGAGTGACTCTCCATACGTTACTGGCACCAAATAAGGCAGATGAAGCCAGCATGAGCGGGAAAGAGTCCAACCACACGATCAGTTCGAGCGCCAGTGACTGTAGACGGTATCCTAGGAACATCACGCTTTCTAGTGTCAAAAGTCCAGAGTCGATTACAAAGCCGCCTAGCGGTCTCGCCACAATGTCTGTCACTGCAAAAGCGTTTAGTAAAATCACGCCACTGGACGGCAGAATACCTTTTTCCATTGCAATATCCACCGATAACAAAAGAAATGCAGGTATCCCTAGAACAATGGTCGCGAAACATACAGCATTAACCGCAAACGGTATGCTGGTGAACTCTCTCAGAATTGTAGCAAAGCTTGTATTGCCCACATTGTTCTTGTTTGCTGATGTGCTGTTCGATTCTAGCGATGGAGGCCGTTGAGGCAGGAGCTGCCGTTCTGCACGAAGGGCAGCTCTGTGAACTCTGTTTCGCGTGCTTTGCCAGGCGGTTTTTCAGTGTACTCGGGATCGTCGCAATCCTGCGTGCAATTTGCACGCAAGAGAAGTCTATTTGGAGTGGCCTCTGAGTCCATGTTGGGCTTTGTCACTGTCCTTGCCTTTGCCCATTCCGGGCTTCGGATGGCGAGAACAGGGGGTAATGAATTCAGGACCATACCACCGAGCAAGCGGAAAGTGCCATGTATCCCGCACGTAGCACGAAGAAGCTCAGCTAGCGGCCGTAAGTAGAAGGTGTTGATGCAAAGTAACGCACATGTGATGCTGCACGCTGCAGTCCGTCGTTTCTCGAAGTGTTGGGAAACAAGGACGTTAACGGCGGCATGAACGCCGCATGCCGCAGACCCTAAAAAATAAAAAAAAAACAAGATACATGAGAGGGATAAGATTCTTTAATGAAATGCCCGGAGAGGTTAGCCTGGTTTGTCGCCTGGCTTGCTACTCCAGGTGTCGGGTGATTATGGCATATACAATGATCACATATACACGATATACACACATAGCACATACAGTCACAACCACACATATATACATAAGAAGAGTCCTTCACAGGCTTTGGTGAAGCTGAGTGTTCCTCAAAAACGCCAACAGTGCTTTTGTGCTGCGCATCGCACAACTGCTTTCTTGCCACGGGCCGAGAAGGTGCCGCAGCTCCAAGCTCGAGCCGCGTTGCAAATGAAGGCCTCCTTCAGAACCTGTCGTTCTGCATTCTATAGGCTGTCAATACACGAAAGCGCTGTGTTGTTTAAAGCCTCCATATGACTGGAAAATGCTTGACACTTGAAACAATTTTTATATTTTTAGCAGGATAGGTATACGCATGCAAATATAAAACAAAAAATATATAGAATATGAATGGCATATCATTAAATTTGTTCTCTTTGCGTTTCCTACATTCTATGCGCAAATATTTCATATTTAATATCTACAAAACAGAGTATCGCGCATGTAAAGACTCTTCCGCAACCTTCTCACACGCTGAACCGTCGAAGCATAATTATGGCTAAGATGAACAAAATCAGGGTGTCACAATTAGCGGGTTATAAAGCGCGCGCGAGGCCGCTTTCAAACTGCTACGAGACAGAACGGCGCGAACCGCTCGCCAAGAAGCGCGAAAAGACGAAAAAACAAGCATCAAAAGACGCCGGCGCGCCGCATCCTCCTCACCCAATCGAGCCAGGCGCAGACGACGCGATCAAACGCCCGGTAAATCCTGGATGTTTCTAGAAGGAACGGGGGACGCATCCGCGAGCGATGCCGCCGCGATTCGAACCTACGAGAAAGCTCTCGCCCTTCCCAGGCTTACCTGTACTGCACGCCGAAGAAACATCCCGACGCTTCTAGAAACCGGGGGAGAAGGATAAAAGCGTGCAATCGACGACAGACAGGAGGGAGACAGTCAGCGAAGGAGCGAGCGAGTCAGTCCAGTCAGTCGTCCCGGTGATGGTGAAGTTATGCGAAGTGTGGCTCCGTTAGCCAAAGAAGACGTGTTTATGATGGTGTGCGGTCGGCCGATCGTCAATTTGGAAGAATTGGATGACGACGCCGTGTGAGCCGTGACAAGTCACGACGACGGTTGAGCTACGACGATCAACGCTGGAGCTGGCGTGAGTGTTTCCTTGAAGAGAAGCATTCGATTACCGTCCATGTATTGTGGACTGGATACGCCATTGTTTAGTCAGGACTTTAACGGTCATTGAATAGTTTAATGCATGTGATTGCATTTGTTGCGTGTGATCTGTTTGTTTAGCTCCCGTTGTGTAAATACCATCTGAGTTATATTGTGAAGTTGTAACTGGTACCAGCCGAGTGTGCACGTGTTTGTGTTATTTGTATTGCCTTAACTGAGAATATATTTCGTTTTCGTTTGTGTTATCGACTCTCGGCTCTGACTCGGTCTTTGGACAACAACCGGCGTCCGCTGGCGCACCAAAGGACCAACTCTAAATTGTCCGCGCTTTCGTGGTGCGTTTTCGGGGGGCCGTGACGCCAGCCCTTAGAATCCGCCCGGCGATTGCCGTCCCCATTAACGGATTAGTGACACAGGGAGTGGATGGACTCTTTTGATATATGCTATAATATTCCGAAAATGAAGTGTGGTGAAAAGAGGTCGCGCTGTGCCGTCGAACTTTACGCCAAAAATTGTTCTAGAAGCTCGCAAGGCAGGTAGAAGAATGTACAATGAGGTTCAGAACGATGTAAATGCTCATAACGGCTGGGGCTTTAAAGTTGAATACCACAATATTTCTATGAGCATCATCAAGTGGTGCACTCAGGTATAGTCTTGACCACCTGGGTTTCCTGACACTTTTAAATCTGTATACACGCGCCTGATGTCATTTTCAGCTTATAGGAATGCGGCCAGGGTTTCTGGGAAACAAACCCATGTCATTGAACTTCGACAAGACGAGTGTTACTTTGATCTATTACTATAATAAAGCGCGATTGTTAGACATAGTTACGTTGTGGTGCCATCTCGACTCTCCCCACACATTCAGCTAGAAATTCTGGCTCGTCTTCTTTCTTTACTCATAGCCAGAGTGCTTCTCCGCCCACTCCATAATTTCCCATGTTTTCGAACTTTTTTGAAAGTGTATCTAAGTCAGTTTATGCGCTTACCATAAAAAATTCCAAACAGGATATCTAAACAGAAGATACTGCCAGCGAAGAAGCAGCTGGAGACTGTGGCGCTTGCCGTGAATACGGAGACAAGCAACATCTCTCGACAGGAAAAACGACTGCAGAGGTATCCCATTATCGGACCTAAGAAGGAAGCCGTAAGAAATTTAGCAAGAAATATGTGATGGTTTGCTGAGGCAAGAAAATGTACTAACGCTCAAGGAATTTCCCCCTATCCCTCTTTTCCCAAACCACGCAGTTTTTAATTGGGAATTCATGATAAACCAAATTTTAACTTTGCTTAAATAGAAAAAAAAGACTGAATATTTGCTGAAAACAGAAAACACATATATTTTAAATAGCAAGCTTTCCATGAGCAAGATATGTGGCAAATTGGTGACTAATTATCACTACTCGTTGTACTCACGTATATAAAATGCGGGCAGCTTGCACTATTCAAGGCTGGATTGACAGCGCAGCTTGTGGCCGACTTAGACTGTAAGCAAGGTCTTAATGAACATGGACCGAATTAGCATGGCATTATTTAACACTGTCTTAATAAACAATATGAACTTAAAAGCAATGTCTTAATTAGCGCGTTGTTAATTGCCGTGAATTTAATTAGTGTTGTAGTAATTATGAAGGTCCTCTATCTCCCTGTTCCTGTCTTTCTTTTTCTCCCCAGTTTCTTTCTCCTCTTTCTCTGCCGCGTATCTTATCTGTGCTTGCGTTTCCTTTTCTTAAGATGGCACACGCATGGAAGAAGGAAAGAAGTGTTAATTTCAAGGGCTCGTTTTATTTGTTATACACAATATTAATGAGAACTAACAGACAATAATGCCAAGGAAAGTATAGGGGATGTTTTTTTTAGTAATAAATGTAAGGTAATTGTGAAGAAAGAAAAGTGGACGAAAAGATGGCTTGCCGCGGGCAGGGACCGAACCTGCGACCTTCTAATAACGCGTCCGATGCTCTACCAAACTGAGCTACCGCGGCGGCCATCCCCCCGCCCACTTATAGGGTATATGTGTGCATTTAAACGTGGGAGTGTCAGTCAGCGCCGCCAGTAGCCATGACGGCGAGTGTGGAACACTCTTTTTCTGCCTGTTGGCGTCACGTAGCACGTGAACTTATTACGAGCTGGCAGCTGACCAATAATCTCTCGCATACTACCTGAAAGCACCAAGTCTGCCAGAACGAGACGCTCGCTATGGATGAAAGAAAGAAGTGTTATTTTAAGGGCTCGTTTTTCTTTGTTATACACAATATTAATGACAACTAACAGACAATAATGCCAAGGAAAGTATAGGGGATGTTTTTTTAGTAATAAATGTAAGGTAATTGTGAAGAAAGAAAAGTGGACGAAAAGATAGCTTGCCGCGGGCAGGGACCGAACCTGCGGTCAGCTGCCAGCTGCCAGCTATTGGTCAGCTGCCAGCTCGTAATAGGTTCACGTGCTACGTGATGCCAACAGGCAGAAAAAAGAGTGTTCCACACTCGCCGTCATGGCTACTGGCGGCGCTGACTGACACTCCCACGTTTAAATGCACACATATACCCTATAAAGTGGACGGGGGGATGGCCGCCGCGGTAGCTCAGTTGGTAGAGCATCGGACGCGTTATTCGAAGGTGGCAGGTTCGGTCCCTGCCCGCGGCAAGCTATCTTTTCGTCCACTTTTTTCTTCACATTTACCTTACTATTACTAAAAAAAATCACGGCATATCCACGGAGTAAATGATGATGAGTGGGCGAAGCTGCGGAGGTTCTTCGGTAAACCGTGAAGCATCCGTGAATTCTACCCAGTACATCATCACCGACATGAGATCGGCCGCGTTTATACTAAAGGTTCGATGAGTTATGACGACTTGCAGCTCACTTTAATTTTACATGTACGCTGTGAATTTTCATTGTTTAGAAAAACATGCTTTAGAAAACATCTGGCGTCTTTCGTTAAGCAGCTGGCGTCTTTTCGTTTTGCTTTAGAAACATCTGGCGTTCTTTCGTTTTGCTTTTACAAAACATCTGGCGTCTTTCGTTGGTTTATTTCATCAATCAACGGCGTTATGAACAAAATTTTATTGTTTAGTCACGCACAGAGAAATCTCACCAGGCACTACCTTGGAGGTAAACAATGGCTGCTAATGGGAATGAGAGACAGAAGAAGTCGGCTTTTAGCTAACACTTACACTTCTACTTCTACTAACCTTTCCTACTGGAACATGCCAATGGCTGCTAATGGGGAATGAGAGACAGAAGAATTCGGCTTTTAGTTAACGCGCACGCTGCGAATTTTTGATTGTTCAACAACGCAGAGGAAAAATCTCCCACCGGCACCACCTTGGATGTCAAAGCGTAAGACTGGTTACGCACTGCGACTACTACGACTACGACTACGAGGGACGAACGGGTGCCGCCTTAAGGAGCTTCGCCCCTAAAACATCCCCTATACTTTCCTTGGCATTTTGTCTGTTAGTTCTCATTAATATTGTGTATAACACACGCATGGAAGAAACGCCTGCGTTGCACATCCATCGTGTCACCATCAATAGATGTGCTGGCCGCAGGCCCTATTATCCGCCAAATAACAAGGCAATACAAAAAAAAAGATTTACGAGTATCCTCATTTCTCCAAAGTACGTCGCCAAGAGCAAGTGTATATATTTATAGTCAATTATCAGATGGAGAAGAGGACGAAAAGAGAGTGTGCCAGCCGAGTTATAGCGTTGCACGCCCTCGGCTCAGCATTGTTTCTGGTCACGCTAAACAACCGAACGGAAAGCTTAACCAGCTTCGCTGTTAGCAGCGCGACTGCGTGTCAATCTCAGCAGCCACGTTAGAGAAGAATCATGTGCGCTTGCATCGGTGACTGTAAGCAAGCGTGATTCCGAGACTCGAGAGCGCAACAGCAGAACTTCTAATCGTGGTCACATGCGGCCGATTAACTTCACCAGATTGGGAACGTCACCGGCGGCGCCATACCACCGCCAAAATTTGAATGCAATGAAAAGTTTTTGCCTGGCGTTGCAAATGTATGGCTACTTCGCCAGTCTTGGCGGCCCGTGTCACTGGGGTGTCGGTAAATCACGTCATGCCACTTGTCAATTCTCGCTATTTTGTAGGCATCACTACTCAGAACGAGAGTCGACAGCCACGTGTCGCTCTACCAATGACGTTATAAGTGATGTTTCTGCCGAGACCATGGGCGTTCGCGCGGTTTATTTATTCAAGATGGAATCACACCAGCTTGCCCAGTTAAGCGTTTTAATCCAGACCATGGCCACTGGAAGTTCCGCTGCTACCCTCTTTAGTGAACGGAAACGCACTATACACAGTAATCATTCTCCAAAAGCACTGTCATCTGTGCAATGTTCAATTGGGCAACGCCTTGCTTTCACAAGCGCAAAGAGCTAGTCCTGCAGTAGTGGCGGCCGGGTGATATAACCAGCTGTGCAGTTCATTCGATAAATAGTCTACTTACTGAAAAAGCCCTCGAACATAACACTGCCGTCCAGACCATGCCGCTCTCTCAAAACACACTCACCAATAAATGTTTTAGAAAACAAAATAAAGATGGATGCACGGTACCTGCCAAGAAAGACAGGCTCTGGCTCAGCACAAGTGGCCATGATGCGTCCTTCCGGCTAACACCGTAGGTACTGACGATGCCGTAGAAGAGTACACCCACCGAATGCTGCCCAGTGAGCACCGTGGTCAATGATACGCTTAAAAATACCGCAGTCACCCAACTGCGCCTCGAGTCCAGCCCGAAGGATGGGTCACGCTTCAATGCGACCATAGAAGAAGCCATGACTCCATCGGCTCGTACGCACTACAAGCACTTCGCTGCGACGTTTGTTGTATGGGCTGTGAATGTCTCTGAAAAAGGAATTAATGCTTGTTACACATTGTAGTTTGGTGACCAGTCAGGTTACTCCGGCCAATGCACAATAACAGAATTTTTTTGCTGGGCTTCCTTCTCAATAATTTAGCTCATGATACTTTTACGCTTCACATACTAAAGTCGCATCTTCAACCAGGAAGACTGCATTCCGGTACTAGTATTGCAAGCTGATGGCGTACAATGTTTGATAATGGTGTGCTTTCAATGTTCCTGGCAGCTTGCTGTCCTTAACGTCAGTATCCATTGCATGGTTGTTGCTGTCCTTTATTTTGTCCTCTTTTGTCTAATAAATAAAGTAAACATCGAATGTGAAAGCTAGCAGCCTAAAAGTTAAGCGCAGCAATAATTCAGGTATATCGAGTTTCAGCGGCCTTGCATCTTCATTTTCACACATTTTTTTTTAATATACAAATCGACATTCGTGCTTCGGCAATTGCAAGTCAGTTCTGCGGAATCCCGCAAGGTGGCGGAAAGGTCAAGAGAGGAAAATAGACAACCACCCGTTGTAGCACGAAGCCACACGGAAATCCATACGGATTCGGCAATGCGTAGTTCAATAAAATCAACTTGTCCTGACTTTACTTGTATATTATTATGCGCCACTCTAAACCATCCACTTTGAAAATATTCAAAAGAAAGTTTCTGTCCAGCACAAAGCTTGAGGAATGTGTTGATAAATCATTCAGTGGCTGGTTGCAATAAATACACCATATCATCAGTACGTCAGTAATCAAAACTCTCACAAAAAATAATTGGAGGTACGCTTCAACGTCACCTTTAAGAGTTGAACGCGCGAACGATGTCCGGCCTGATGCTCATAGCGCTCTGTTTCGCTTGTCATTATGGTCAATCGCCAAGCCAGCCAGCTACACACAAACACACACACACACACAGACAGAGGACATACCTATAGTAAATGTAAAGGTTTCCGCCCTCTTAACAGCAGTTTTATGACCACAGTGTACCCACTACTTGCGTAGAGAATGCGCGCACTTATGTATGTGCCCGTAGTGATAAGTGGCATGCTTTAAACCATTACCAATTACGTGCGTGATACTTTTCGACGTTTCTATGCACGCTGTACTGTTCTTAACAGAATGCGCACCGTAATGTGTGTGCCTTTTGAAATGGGTAGCCGGCTTTAAACCACAAACCCTTTATTCAATTCATACGGCGTGACGCCCGATGGCAATGTACGCTTGTACCAAGTTTACTGCGATAATAAATCTCGTACTGTGGCGTGTACACACAGGACGCCTATGTTTGTGAAGAATGAACGTTACTTTCTGTGCAGTTCGAAGCACTGGCATGGCCCTGTGGTAGAACACCTGCTTGCCACACCAAAGGCCCCGGTTCTATTCTATCTGAGGTACATTTTTTATTATTTGCATCTGTGGCGATTTTATTGCTCACAACCAACGACCCCGACGCTCACACGCAATTTCTGCAAAACGAGCTCTTTAACGCTATCGCGTTAAAGTAATGATGCAAATGAACTTACATACGACATGGCCTGTATAATAAAGTAATCTAGGTGTAGTTCAAAATTATATATCTCTGTAGAATGTAGGTGTACATGTAGATGCGCATGCATTGCAGTTACTGTGCCGGTTTGGGTTGGGGATATTGGCGGCGAGGAGTTACGAAGTCGCCCTCTATCGGACGCGCCTCGATTGCGTGGTAGGTAGGATACCGCCGGTGCGCTCCCCTAGGTTTTGCTATCGGCGCTCTACAAAAACACCTCGCGGAAGCCCTCCAGGGCATTTCTGTAAGTACTTTCGAAAGGAACTGCGTTTTTTACTGTCCAAATAATCATGTCCGACGAACTGAACGCACAAGATAGTTTACAGTCGCTGTCTCTTTGCAGAAAACCGAGCACCCGCTTCACGCGGTCACCGCATTGGAGACCCCTGAACCGGCCTCTTGCGTGAAAGGTAGTCACTCGCTGTGTGTAAACTATGTTAAATATCTCGTTAGAGTAGACTGCCTGTATAACCAAACGGAGCATAACAGAAAGAAGCCTCAAGACAGCGATCGCACGGCTTCGGGACGACTGACGGTGCCTCTGCATGTATGAGCGTCTGCACGTATATCTTCGTACTGATGGTTTCGCTTTCGCTACGAGCTCGTTTTGGCACCGCGCTGTGAACTTTAGGCCGCAAAATATGAGAATTTGTGAGTACACAAAGAACTACTGTTGCGCGGACGCTATCAGAGCAGTTTAAAAACAATTTCGTTACAACTACGGCTTCGGTGCGCATGGCAACTTTGTGATGTGCCGTCCCGACGATTCAGTGTTTTTTTTTTTCGGTGTCGTATGCTGCTGCAATAAAAAACCGTGATAGCCGGCAGGAAAGGCTTCCCTCAGTCAGTTTTTTTAGAGACATTTTCACTTCTTCCACCATATGTTCCGCTTGCTTTTGTTGCCAGATGATATGGAGCTGATGTTATGTACTGAACATAATCAGTCTGAAGAAGTGTTGCATATCGGACGAAACGAATGCTGTTCCGTTATCGGTAACTATAATTTGCGGTGTGCCAAAAGTGGCGAAAAGTGACCGTAGCACATCCGTTGCAGCGGAAGTAGACTGTGACGGAACTTGTCTTACTTCTAACCACTTGGAGTAAGCATCCACTGCTATTAAAAAGCTCTTATTGTTCACCGGCCTTGCGAAGTCAACATGAACGACCTTTCATGGTTCATATGGACGGGGCGATTCCGGAATCGCAACAGCGGAAGGAAGACGGCTGTGCATTTGACACGTCTCGCATGATCGCACATGATCGCAAGTCGCCATCGCGTAAAGCGATGCCGACTGTCGACATCGCGTAAAGCGACGCGACACCCAAGTCGTTGTCGACACCCAAGTCGACATCGCGTAAAGCGACGCGACACCCAAGAATCTTGGGTGTCGCGTCTTCAGCCAGGTCGATGCACACAGGTGGGCCTGAATGTCCAGTGAGATCGCCGTCGAGCACCGCCGAGAACTTGGCTAAGGTGTCTTCCATGGTTGTTCGCGTGAGATTGTTGACCTCATGCATCGTCTATCCCAGTTTTTCGAACCAATTTCTTCCTAACCAATTGGCTCCACTCCTCCAGCCACGAGCAAAGGTAGCTGGGCTTTGATTTTTTGAAGGAAACCTGGATGAGCACGGATCCCATGATGTCTAGGCATTTTCCCGACCACGTCCGTAGAGCAAGCTTACGTTCTCTTAACACCGGGGTATCCTGAGGCCAGAGGCGAGAAAAAGTCGCTCCACTTATGATAGAGAACGCCACTCCCGAGTCGCCACTCCTCTCCCTTCCCCCTCTCACTTCCCCTCCCTCTCTACCCCTCTCCACTCCCACTCTGAAACGCGGGCTCGACATGCCGAAACGCTGCTTCACATCGCCTCTCTCGAATCGCCCCTCTCCTGCGCAACGCCTCAATGAGCGCCAGCTCACGCGCGTCCCCTCCCCCTCTCTCTCCTCCTACGCTCCCCCCCCTCGCGCGGCTGACGACCGCGTTCCCCGCTTGCCCTGTGAGAATTAACGGCAAGGCTAGAGGGAAGACACGACGCGCGTAGGGCTCCTGTTCGCGTTCCACGACGCGAGGTCGGTAGCATGCCCAACGAAAGCCAACGGAACGCGATCGTGCAAGTGCTCCGGCTTCGCATCGCCTCATGGTCCCATTTAGCGGGAGATGGTTTAATTTTTAATGACTCTTGCCTGTTATTTCCTTCCTGCAGGTTTCGCACGAACACAAGCCACTATTTTTCAAGGCAGACGTTACAGTGCCGCAAAGAGTTACATCAGGCCTCTTTTCAAGAAGCGCGCGAACTTGCATCCTTCACTTCGGAGCCATGCTGTTAAGGTGAGAGAAATGTAGTGTGTTGGGGGTGTGCAATTGCGAAATTTTCAACTTCGAAGCGAATTCGAATAATGAGAACCAAGGGCGGAGCGCACCGAATATTTTTTCGAATGTTACGAATGAAAACAGCACGACTACTGATAACTAAAAAATTATTTTTTTTCGCCAACAAGACATGAAAAAGCCAACTAGTGTGGCCGCAAATAAAGCACAGAAAATTATGCATCGCACAGCACTAATGCTTGACATTACCAGAGCTGAAGTTATACAGTGTTGTCATAAAAGAAGGATAGTGAATCGGTACATTCAGGGAGCAGCGACGCCTCTGAGCATGTCACAATCCCTACAAGCACAGAAAATATCCGCACATATAGGCGCACGTGTGCCGATCTGTTTTAAGCATGCTACCTCAGTTGGGAGGAGAAACGGCAACTGATAAGTGCAATATTCATTGCAGGTGCTTCATTGAATGTAAACCGAGATTAATGCAGGGTTCCCTTATTTCTAGGCGCGTCTTTTTCGTTTGACAGTGACTTACTATGTGTCTCTGTGGTTTTGCTTCAGTATAATTCCAGCACAACTTTGAAATGACGTGCGCTTCCACATACGCAGTACCACACATTCGCACTACGCCACAGCACTGGTACACGTTTTCCAAGGTGCCCTAAGGGTCTGATGTGGCTATTGAAACCAGTTTATCTCCTTGTACATCATATTTTACAATTCTTAGCACAGATATGCTATTATTTGTGCTGATTTCAAATTACTTGTTTATATTTACGGAGTGAATGCCTTTAGGACTTCCACTCTAGCTTACGAAAATTGTTGCTAGACAAATTACGCTAACGCTTTATGCTCCTATTTTCCAAGGGGCGCTCCAATACCGTAAGGCTATTATTTGTTATTAAGGCATTATTTCTGTGTGCGTTGCATGTACATTAGCAAGCCATTTTCCGGTAATGTTCTGGTAAATACCGGTAATCACATAAATTTTTAAAGCAAGGCAGCGGGAACAAATAGTTTATTGTACTTCTAAATACCCCTGTACTTACATGCGGCAAATAGAATTAATTTATCGTGACTTCCTAGTGAATAGGAAGGACGAATGAAGGCAACACGCAACAACACAAGCCGAGAAATCTGGCTATTTGCACATTCTGGCAGATGTTTTCGCAAAATTGCTGGCAACGCTCAAAATCTACATGACTAGCCTTCTTGCATGATTGGTGACTTTTGTGTGTGCTATTTTAGCAATTGTTCGCGCTAAACATCCCACAACCACGATATGATTACGCGGGACGCCGTAGTGGAGGGCTACGGAAATTTAGACCACCTGGGGGTCTTTAACGTGCACCTAAATCTAAGTACACGGGCCTCGAGCACTTTCGCGTCTATCGAAATGCAGGGCAGTGAGGCTGCAGTTTATACAAAAATGTCAGCTAACGTTGTCGCTAGCAACGCGGCCTTTCCCGTATCCCATGTATGGGCCATTTCTGAAGGGGATTTGTCGTCGGGATCCAGACATCGATACCGATCGCCAGAACGACTAAAATCTGGACGCCTGTTCTAAAACATTGCGATTTTACTTCACGCGGTTATGTTTCAAAAAGTTGGATTCCGCACGGGGTGCCCCACACACAAAAAAATGTTTGAGACTCCTGCTGTAATCGATATTACCGTCGATAGTGCCGCAAAACCTTGGGCTGCATGCATCTTGGTAATTCAGTGATTAAAACATTAAACCCCTGTCTCTTCGAACGTTTGTTCTTCTGAAGTTTTTCCGTCAGGTCCTATTATTTGAAAAATACTCACTATTTTTATAATATTTGAGTACCGAACTGAATGGAACACTACTCGACTCGTAATTTCCGAATATTCGCACAGCCCTACAGATTAGTCATCAATGTCCGCTCACTGAAGCTCGAGTTACAACAATGGGGTATATTAAAAATAAAATGTGGCTCTTTTTCTCTAAAAGAGCCGAGTACACTCTAACTGAGAGAAGCACTAGGTCACACGTAGCCTGAAAAAAGTGGCGTGTCGTTTCAACGTGCTGTTGGTTTTTTGGCCCCCCAAGAAGCTTGCTCAGCTCAGCCGTCGCGCCACTTGTGCAGACAGAAATGGGGGCTGTAAAAAGAACCATAAAAAACGTTGTGTTCGGTGTACCAACAATGCCATGTACGCGATTATACTGTCCGGCGGCGAACTATACATCCGCCGGACGGGGCATGCCCTAAAGACCGACTCGGGAGTACGCCAGAATTCTGACTAATAAGAATCTTGTTGAACAGTGAATGGCGTGTTCCAATGCCGAACCACACTTAGGCGCGCCGAAATCCTATGCCGTAGTAAGCAAAAAACAGCTCGTGACACATCACAGTCATGTTTTATTAAGAAGGAGGTAAGGAATCTACAAGCGACACATCGATTGCGCTGCACAACGTTGAAATGATATTCCTGTCGCGCCTGGTTTCATAACCTCATGTTTGATCCTCTCCATTTTTCGTTGTGACGGTGCGCCTGCGCAGCTTGTGGGTATATAAACTGTGGATCTGTATTCAATAAAATCAGTTGTCACTGGCGCCTGTGTTCGTCCATTCCTTGCCATTGGGCTACTTACGATGAGATTGAGGTCCAAACACAAACTCGCCCAACACTCAACTCTATTAAAATGACATAGAGTTCGTGTGCGGAAACGACATTAGCGTAACTGTCACAGGGCGTTTTTACAGAAATCTGTATTGTGTAAAGGAGAAAACACCTTCCAGGAGTGACGCCGTCCTCGACGCTACAGAGTCTTCATCGTCCGGACCTTGACGACGAATGATGGCATAATGGGTGTTTCCCTACTTTCCGAAAGTTACGGTGGTTTGTGGCTTAGTCGGTACCTTGCATGTGTAGTTGTATCACTTGCCCCAAGATAGTCTACAAGGAACTCTGGAAAGGCAGCTCTTTCAGCTTTCGCTGTGACTCTGCTACGTGCATTGCACAGGCCTGGCGATTTTACGAAGCGGGAGATCGAGGGACTGTGCCCAATTCAAAAAGAAAAAAAAAAGACGCCAGGCCTTCGTGAAACACGCAGCCTAGTCGCATCGATAGCTAAAGGAGCGGCCTAGTTGCAAGGTACTTTCTACCCATGAATTACCATAATGTTTCCGAAGTAGGGAAGCACCCACTATGCCATTCTTCTACTACTGGAGAAGCGTGGTACCCACTACACATCTACAAGGCATTAGGTACATAGCAGGACGTTTTCTTGAAATAGTTGGTTCATGACTTCAAGAGGAAGTACTGTAGCACAGAACGATACAAGAACAGACAAGGAACACAGGACTAGCATCCATTCCGTTCTGTCCTTGTGTAGTTTTGCGCGCAAGACGCACAGACATTATGCGCATTTTCACTGATGCTGTGACTGATGACGATAGATAATTATTTGTGAGCATTTTGTAATGGTGGGGGAAGCTTTACACCCCCTCTTTACGAAATTCGCATTGTGCAGTACCTGGCTTTATTTTACTCTTCTGTCACGCTATATTAGATATGTTAACACTATTCCTTGCCCGACATGCAGCTGTATAGGGTCTTATTGCGAAGCAGTTTCGAGCACCGGCCTGGTTATGAGGTAGAACAATCGATCGCCGCGCAGAAGGCCTGGGTTCAAGTACCCCTCGATTCTGAATATTTTTCTCATTGCGTGTGATAGCAGTTACGGACACCGCGGCGGCGGACAACTACGCCACGAAATCGCTTCCTTTTTTGATCACACAACAGCTTATCTGCAAAAAACGGTCGCAGTTTCGGCACAAAGCGCAGCATGAATGCGATAGCAGCAAATTAGAATGTCACACGCAGAACGGCTAGCAGCGCGATACACGCAGCGCCCCTAAAAACGCGAAGGACGCAGGAAAACACGCATACAGGATGAACGCACACTAACAATGGTCACGGCTCTACACTTGCAGCGCGCTGCTCAACACAAGGAAGGACGCTCGAAAAGAACGCACAAAACGGAAAGGCAGCTAGTTCGTACTGATTCATACTGGTATTAGTCGCGCTAAAAAAGACTAAGACAATAAAGTGAACACCAGAAGCCCTTACTCACAACTGAAAGTTTTATTGCTCGAACAGAAATATGTATCTAAACTTGATACTCGACTAATTCCCGCGCATGCGTATTGTGGCGCAACTATCACGCTAGTATGAAGGACGCACAGGTATACACAGGACAAGCGCGAACAAAGAACTGTCACATTTGTTACTTCGTGTTTGAGCTGGCGCTACACCCCAACGCTCTTAGACATCTTATTTTTTCTTGAAAAGTGCGGTGCGTGCAGTGATCGCTCCGCGTCTCCTACTTTCGCGGTGGCGTTCGACGCACTGTTTACCCGGCGTTTCACATTGCGAGTGTCGTGGGTACAAAATGGGCCACTTTTTGAGTGCGCATCTCAAGGGCAGTTTTCACATTGAAGCAAAATATAGGAGGTTGCTTTAAAGCGCGCCCTTCGGGCAATCTCGCTGTTGATACTGCACACGCTGACGCACCAACGAGCCTGTAAATCTTGTATAAATTAGCTCGCCGTTAGTACTCCAAAGAACGGATGGGGGTGGCCTCGTTGTCTAGCGTGCTGCGCTGCGTAGCGAGGGTTGCAGTTTCGAAATCGGTGGCGCGCTTCCGAATTTCTTCCTCCTATTGTATTTTGTTACTGGATTTTATTTATATACATACCCGAGAGATGACGTCCACGGCAACGACGATATCCATGTAATTGCTATCGCAATAAAAAGGGTATGGTTTGTCTTTGCAAAATATTCGAGAATCGAAATGAAATGAGAAAGGGACACAGAAAGGTAAATTCTAATGCGCCCTCCTTGGGCATCCCTTTTCATCATCTCTATAGCTGCATTTCCCAGAGCACGGCCGCCGCTCCCGCCGCAGCACTCGCGCTTCTGCGGCCGGTTTCCTGCAGTTCTCTAGCCGCCGTTTCGTAGCCTCCATAGCATCCCTGATGGGTGGTTCCCTGGTTTTGCGGAAGCGGAGCGCAATTCACAGAGGACTGCTGTTATCAGGCCTCGGAAAATCTCAAGTTCCAGCCATCGCCGAAGGGGGGCGAAAAAATCGACCCCGTCGCAGCTAAAGAAAAACCATAGTGGCTTCGTTCAAATCCTCCCTCGGCGACGCCAAAACACTCGCTAGAGGCGCCGTGATAAAAGCCATATTTAAGAGAAATACAGCTATCATTTCCGCAAAAAAGTGCTTTTTCTTGCGTGACTGAAAGTAATGTTTGACTTTTTTGCAAGCTCTTGTGAGGAGTAAATTTGTTGTTAGTGACTGAAAAATATGGACTGCCACGTGACTTCTACCCTATATTCCTCGACAGAAACGTTTTGGCGCGAGATTTTCGGTCCCGGTGGCACGTATGGTCATGACTTTGTAAGCTGCGGTACAAACTTTGTAAGCCGTGGTCAAATGCTTATGGTGTTCGCCTGCTAACCCGAAAGTCGTGACTAAATCCCGCCTGAGGAGGCCGCATTTAGATAAAGGCAAAACTCTGCAGGTTTGTGTATGCTCTATAAGTTCACACTGAAGACCTCCAGGTGGTCGAAATTGCAGGAGCCCTCAACTACGGTGTCCTTATAATGACTTCGTGGTTTTGGAACGTAAAACCCTAGAAATTATTACTTTACTTTGTTAGCTGTAACAATGAAGTATGAACAGCATTGTAGGGCAACATGAGTTTAAGTGTTATTAAAGCGGTAGGTTGAAGTGGTGTTTGCTGGCCAAAATTGACATTAAATTGTCGAGCGACAGGCGTATAAGTTTCTGGGGTCTTACGAGCCCAAACAAGGCCGGCGTAGTGGAGGGCTCCCAAAATTCAACCATAAAGGGTTTTTTATCGTGCACTAGCGCATGCACACGTGTCCCTGACGTTTCGCCTCCATCGTAATGCGAAGGCTTAGTAGTGTGGTAAACTCTACGTAGAGTTGGGTCGGTCAACAGGGCAGCTCTTGGCTGAGCCCCACAAAAACGCTGTCGTCGTCGTCCAATCGATGTCATTTTGTTGCCCGTGCCAGAGCGACATATCCATGCCCGTGACCATACCAAAATGGCAAGCGGGTTCTGCTATACACATGCTCATTACTTAAACGTAGAAATCTGCAAAAAGTCTCTAATGGTCGGTCCAACACCCAGCTGTCCCTCCCCCCACTATCAAGCACCTGAATGCAACTTGCTTTACTTATTAGGGGTGATTTTGTATATTTAATGATGGCAGGTATGTATGCCATGTTAGGGAAGATGCAATGTAGCCTAATGGGGGTTAGTCTTGACACGAATCATCGAATAAATAAATATAACCGTAATTAATAAATTCGCCATGTGTTCTTGAATTACGACAGTCTGCGTGCCGTTTTTATTTTCAGGTTAAGGAGTGTAACGGTGGTGTGCCATGTGCAGCTGACGTTCCACAAGGTCGAGGTACAGCGGCAGCTGTGATTTGGGATTTGACAATGTGACCGCCGTTGAATATGGGCATCGCCATGGCAACGCTGCATATATCGCCTTGTCGCTCACGCTGACGGCCGGCGCGCGGTAAAGACAAGCGGACCGTCGCTCTGGTTTGATTTACCTACGTTTCAGTGCCTATAGCGAGAGCAGTGACAAATGGTCGGCGATTTTGCGCTGTGCTACAATCGTGCGTTACATTTTCCGCATATTCTGCCAACGAAGTTACACGCAGATTCAACTGTCTCGTATCGACCACTCTCCATGCACTTAAATAACGCGCTGCAGTAACGGCCACTTCAAAGATAAACATTCTGTAGATACAAAAAACTAACAATAAGTGAATGAAAAGGTCAGACTATCTCAGCTTCTCTCTCCTTTCGATTTCACACTCATAACGGACGAGCACACTGCCCAATGCCAATGCAGGACTGTTCAATATTTATGAAATAACATAAAATCTACGTTAATATATAGAGAACATCACATACTGTTTTAGAAAGTATGGTTTTTTTGAAACTTAAGGTATAGAACGTCACGAAAAAGACAACTAAATAGCAACGCAAGTTCTACAAAAATTCAAAGCATTAAGGGGAGAGTACACTTACTGATTCTATATATAGCACCCCATCCCTCAAGTCTCTCATGTATATGTTAAACACAACAAAACTGCATAGCATAGCCATTTTTACTGTACACCATAAATATTACAGGCGGCATCGGGGAATCAGAATAATAGTCACGGCTGAAATTAGAGTACGAAGTTTCATGCCCCGATTTACAATTGATTTTCTGTGACACCAACCGGCAACTCCTACAGATATAGGCTCAGGTGTGTAGAGCTGGCTGTTCTCGTCTTTTCACGTAGATCTGTACAATCCAGGCGACGGCGAAGAAGGCATTCATCCCGGCCATGAAGTGAAGAAGGCCATCGTACGTTTTCACTGTGTCACGCCAATATCCTGGAAAATATTGTAATGGATCGCTTGTAAAATAGTATTGTAATGCTGCTTTACCTTAAAGCACAGAAACAAAGTGTGCATCAAAAGGCACTCGTCGATTTTAATGCAGGAAGCTCTATAGAAGTACGAGAAATATAACCTGTTTAACCTGTTATGGTGATTTCGCGATATACCGAATTTCAGCGTGAATTCGAAATGGATGATAAGGCAAGAGAATTCTTAATTTAGACGCCATGTGGGACCATATGGAAAAACAGACTATACCAGTGTTCTGCCATTTCTGACTTGGGATGTAAGTGCACTGATCATGGCGCTTCCAAGAAGCGTGAATGATTCAGTACACACGAGCCACTATTCGTTCAGGGGCCGGCATTTAGAGCACCACACCTGAAATATTCAATTTTGTGCATACTGCTATTCAATTAGAGACAATTTAAATTGGGAAGTCTGGGTTTTTGTGCAAAAAGAAAAAGCCGTTTTAGCAAAAGCGCTCATACGCAAAATAGATTGCACGCCAAAGTAACTAAAGGGAATTGTTTTTTTTAGGCACAATCTGAAATTCGCACATAGTGCAGCGACATTGGCTGAGACAAAATGTTCATATTCGTATCTCCCATACGAGCAAGTCTAACTGCAATCCAAATGCTTTTTTAGGCAGAAATAAATCTAGCTTGCCACAGGTTAATTCTTATGGGTATCATTTGCTTCAGGTATACTTTATTATGTACTATTAAACCTTTCATATTTACATATGAACCTTCCGCCATAGACGGTGAAGAAAGCTAAAGTATGCTGGAAGGAAACGAATCTTGTTAACACGTATTACTTTCGCGTTAGGCAGGCAGCGTATAACTTCAAGCACTTGAGAGGCTGCCACTCGTCCCATATCTATTCATCTTATGGAACCTGGATGCTGAATTAGGCCTATAAAGTATTTCTGGCGAAAAACCACATTAGCCTATGATTAGGTGAAATAAGAAAACTGAATAAGAGATTTTTGCCTATTATTTTTAATGGTGTCAATTATATCAATAAATTATTTCTTTTGGAAGGCGGCTATCAAAGGACAAAACTGGATTCACCAGAACGGAACTCGCACCTCCATATCTCGCGATATCAAATACATCAGAAGACACTGTAATAAACGCTTCAGCGTTCAAAGTTCAGTAAAAAAGTAACAATTCCCTCTGGTATACAAGACTAATACTTCAACTAAACAACTAACATGCAAAGAATATTAAGAACTATGGCGGGATTTAAAACTATATTTTTCAGTGATATCGCATTACTGCGAGCGGAAAATAGCAAGAACGCATAGTTGTGCCATAAAAGTATTGGTACGTTAACGTTTTTTAATTACAACAACGCATTATATGTAGCGCCAATAACAATATCTTACAAAAATTAGTGTCGGCAATCCTACCAAGTCATAACGGCTATGTGTCTATTTTCGGTAGAGAGCATCGTTAAGTGACGACTTCTGTGGTTGAGCCACTGAACAATTTCACAGCCATAGCTCTGTTTCCGCTCCAAAGTATTCCACATACACGAGCGGTCAATTACGATACACATCCATGCCTTTCACATTTGGGCACCCAGTGGTGCGACTCAAACGCCACCACTTCATTTTGTCCCCCATTACTTCGATGACACATACCAGCACATACAATATCGCCCACATTTCGGGTTGAGCGAGATTAACACAGAACTGAAGAACACGAGAAATGCCGTGAAATTTGATTGCAATAAGGAAAAAAAATCAAACGCAAATTTCCTGGGGCCCCAAATGTTCGAAATATAATCAGATTTATAGAGCTTCTTTGAATTTAAAACGCCACGTGCAGTTCAGCTGAGACTAGTGTCACGCTCTATTACTGAACAAAAGAATTCGCACGTCATTCCTTGTGAAGGTTTCCGAAAAAATTTTGCTACGCGTCTTCGCTCAATCGTGCCAGATTTTTTTTCAGAAATGCTTACACAGTAGTTGTTAATTTTTTAAGAACTGCAGCAAAACTAAGCAAAATTAAGCAATACGGACATTGCACTTACGTTTATTAGCATTAATGAGAACGAAGTTACGATGTTGAACTTCCCGAGACAGTTGCCATCATAGGTAACCCGATCAAGGGTGACGAAGCAACAAAATCTTTTATAGCGTGAATCATATACAGAAGTGTTTCTTGCGACAAATGCCTCTGGTAGTCACTTTTTCGGTATGTTTGTTGGACGAGTGCTTGTACGTTCCATTTCTTTTGCACCTTACGCATTACAATCGCTTGAAGTGTCACAATTTTAAAGAAAAGCGCACACGTACCCACTAGAAGGGGCCTTGTGAGGAGCGCGAGTCCATTGCAGAAGGTCACTACGCCCATCAATTGGCAGTGCCTCCACTCCAAAGTCCTTCACAAGGCACGGCGCTAGGAGTGTGAACCTGCACCGTTACTGACGCCATATATTGCCCCAGACGCCAGCATGAGTGGAAATGCTTTGAGAATGGCAAGGAGCTCGCAGGCGACGAATTGAAGAAGGAAGCCCAGAAACATCACGGCTTCCAGGGACAATATCTTGAAGTCAACAAGAAGGCCACTGGTTGGCCTCATGCAAATATCGGCGGCAGCGAAAACGTTCAGAAGGAACACTGCCTTAGAAGGCTCGACTCCCCTGTCAGTCGCGAGGTCTACTGCTAACATGATAAACGTTGCCATACCGAATGCCACAACTGAAAACGATAATGCAATCACCACGAATTCGCAGTGGCGAATTTTTTCAGCACACTCGGGGAACTTTGTTTTCGTAGTGGCTTCTTTGTAGGTAATCTGTTAGTGGTTTTCGCGATTGAAGGAGCTGCACGTGTCGTTCAAATAGGGCTTCTGCGAGCTTCACGTCGATGTTGTTATCCACACACTCTCCCGTACCATTAGAAGATAAATTTTGGTGATCACTGTCAATGGTGGCGTGATTGTTGCTTTTTCTGCGAGCGTCGCTTCGTGGAATTCGTTGCGTGCTCTAATGGAAGGAGTGGTTTCACGTCGCAGCCATTCGGGACTGCGGAGGGTGAAAACTGGCGGGAATGCATTCAGCATTACTCACCCAACAACAAGAATGTGCCGTTGATGCCGTAGGTAGAGCGACATAGCTCAGCCAGGTATGGAACGTAAAGCATGCTGGTTCCGCTGAGCGTAAAGATGAGACTAATGGCCGTAGCGCGCCGTGCCTCGAATACTGGGAGACAAGAACAGTGGCCCCGACGAAGACGCCGCCCACAGACATTCCTGAAAAGTAAAAATTGTTGTGAGTACAGAATACAAGAGTAGCATTCAGTAGTAAAAGAAATCTGGAGTTAGAAATTTGCGCTAAAAGGACTGCGCGTTGCCCAGAAGCAGGAATTGGCTAGTAAACCTTATGAAACGCGGCATCCTTGTTCGTTGTTAAGGATAGGACCTGGAGATTCTACAGGCATTTGTAAATAAGTCTCACTAGGTGTCCTTAACGTGATAACTTAACGTGTAAACACCTGGCGTGAACAATGGCGAATGTCTATTAACACTGGCAATCTGTGTCAAGGACGGTGACAAGAAAGAAGAACCCATCAGAATTACTTACTCACTTGGTAACACTAAATTAACTAAAGTCCATAAACACAAATATCTAGGACTAACTGTTACATCCGACCTCAGGTGGAACACAACACTGCCAACATCTCCTCAAAAGCCACCCGTGAGTTGTTCTTTCTCAAAGGTCCCTGAAGTCTGCCCATCCATGTCAAACTCCACAGTATGTAACCTTTTTGCGGCCAGTACTAGAATATGCTAACACTGTTTGGTTCTCTCATATCAACTACAACTACAAAAAAAATGCCAGGCCTGCGCGGAAAGCGCAGCACAGTCACGCGAAAGCAGGAAGAGCGGCATTTTTAGAGCCCGTTCTAAACTCTCTTGGGGCTACTAATACAAGTACACTAGCAAGGTCCTCACTACGCCATAAATCACAATTTGTGAAATTGGGAAGCACCTACAACGCGATTATTCGTCATTGTGCGCAGAAGCGAGGTTCCAGCTACACATATGTAAGGCATTATGTGCACCTTGTTTACGTGACACTGATGTCGATGAAGAACTGTGGCTCAGCCCTTCGTAATGGGCTGGAAGCTTTAAACGGCTCACCAGTTACGTAATTCGCATTGTGTGACGCCCGGTCGCTATTTAACTCTCCCACCATGCAATATAACATATATTGACGTGAGAAAGAGAGACAGAGAGAGGGTGGGTAAAACTTTGTTGAGACCCTGAGGAAATGGATGATGGGCTCATGGGCTTCCTTGGCAACCAATGCAAGTGCACTTGCGAGGAACCCACTACGCTATAAAATCATAATTTCTGTGAAGTAGGGCAGCAGCCACTATGCCATTTTTCGTCATTCAACGGAGACCGTGGTACCCGCTAAAAACATGTAAGGCATCATGCGCACTTTGTTGATGTTGTGCCTGATGACGATGAAGAATTATTGCAGAGCCCCTTGTAGTGGGTTGGAAGCGTCCAACAGCCACTCGTTGCGCAATTCGCATTGTGTGACGCCTGGTTACAGAATTCGCGTTGCGTGGTGCGTGGTTGTTATTTCACTCTTCTACCACAGTAAATTACATATGTTAACGTGGTTGTTTCTGGACATGAGACCTGTATAGCGTCGTTTTGCAAGGCAGTTCCAAGCACCGGCATGGCTCTGAGGTACAACACTGGGCTCCCACGCAGAGGACCAGGTTCGAACCCCGTTCCATCCTGGAAATTTTTTCTTATTTCGTTTTTTTTTCTTATTTCGAGCGATAGTGGTTACGGACACCGGCGGCGGCGGCGGCGGCGGCGGCGGACAACTACGCCACCAAAAACGGCCGTTGAAATGATCTCATAACAGCTTTCGCTGTAAAAGTTAAAGAAAGACGATACGGTTCATTTGTAACAGATACAAACGTACTGAATCGCCCACTTAATTTCTGGAATCATCGGTCTAGACAAACTGACAGTCAGAGCAAAACAAGCTCGTTTAAAATTTATGCATAACCTTCTGCACAACCGCTTTAACATGAATTCTTCAAGTTACGTCAACTTCTCTAGGTCCCGGATATCACGTAATAAACAGGATAAAACTTTACATGAATTTTTGCAACTCTAACACATTTAAATACTCATTTTCCTAGTGCAGTTAGGGAGTGGAACCTCATTGACCAAAAATAGCAAGCATTGAACCGCCGTCAACCTGTTGTTGCGCGATAGAAAATAAGCCCCAACCTTGGAAAAAGGTTTCATGGTTAAAAATTGTTGTTTTCTTGTTGCAAGACTTTTTTATGTTCATTAGATTTTATTAGGTCTCATTGTTGAGTTGTAAATACTAATGTAGTATAAGGATAACAACATTTCTATGTATGAAACGCAATTGTACTCTGCAATGTGTGTATTATGTTCATGCTCACGTTTGTTATCAGTATACCACCTGCCTTAGTCTCCAAGTGAGGCTAGCAGTATTGAAAATAAGTAAAATAAAACTTATAGATTTTTAATGACTCGGGAAAATAGTTCTAAATACAGAGCTCTTAGTATAGCGTCAAGGTAAATCAATAGCCCTGCGGGCAACATCGAATGATGCGCGTAATGAGAGATATTCATACAGATATAAAAAATTTCGCATAAGACACGTGGGCGCCGCCATCTCGGGCTGTTGAGCGAATGTTTTCTAATTTTTGTATACTTGCAACCTGAAAAACTAAAGTCATAATAAAATGCTATTAGAGAGTAGATTGTCTTAGATTTTGACTATCGACCAAAAGTGCATCGTTGTATGGGATCCATTGTAGCATTTCTGCAGCCGTAGGACTAGACGCAACGACGTGGATTTGTGACAGAATGAAGGACTTCATATACGCACCTCGTATGCTATGATCGCTATGCATCGCTCCTTCTCCTAGTCACAGTTAACGTGTGCAAAATATCAGACCAGAACCAGCAGCGCTCATAACTTCTCTGCCTTTATAGTATAAACCTTTCTTTCTCTCGTAAACGCATTTGATCAGCTTTGTTTTGTTCTTTTCCCTACTTTATTTTATACTCCCGTCTCTCAAACCCTTAATTCAAGAGCGTGAGAGACACGACATCACCAATTTCCGAACAGTGGAGCACAACCGTTCCAATATGAAGTGCAAAATTCCCAGCGAAGGTTTAAGCGAAATTATAAGAACTATCAGTGTCTCAACAAAACGAACCAAAACAGAATACTTCGAGGGGCTCCTTTTGGACTTGCTAGGTTGGCGAAAACACATGAGCACCGGGCTTCCATCAAACCTCCGTCTGGAAAAACCTGACCTCTCCCACCGGAACTGATCGACGTTGGCGCCCGCAGCAACTTGCAGCTGCGATGAACCGCTGTAGTCACTGGTAAAGTGATGGGGATCCCGGAAGCAGAAGGGAAAGTTCTGATTGGAAGGGAGCGTGGCATTGTTCGCCGTATCTGCTGGCTTTCTGCTTCTGTGGAGGGAGCTTCCCAGCACCATACATAGCTACAGCGAGTCTGATGTCGACATCCGCAGGAGACTTGTCGACGAAGCGCTCCCTCTACGAGGTGTATCAGGGGATTAGCGGGAAGGGGTGATTTACAAAAATATGCAAGACGCCTTTTCTGCAAGGTACTTTTTTTCCAACCAAGAGCTGTCGTTCACAGGCTGCTTTCTTCACTCGTTCTAATTTTTGCCGCTTCAAGTTCCGTGCAAGTGCGTCCCCCGAACGACATGCTCCTTTTAACTATGCATGGGTTTAGAGGCTGCAAGGAGGTGAGACGATCGCACAGGAATTGCGGAAAAGAACGTGGTTGATCCCTCTTATAGGAATTGGTATAACACGAAAGTGAAACATGTCTTCACAGACGTAGTTGAGCGTTTGTCGCGCATTGTTTCGCCCCAACGGCGAAGGAATGAGTGCTATGGCAACAAATTGTAATTTCATGCAAATAACAGCAATCAGCTCGAAACTTGCAACACTCTGCTGAAGCAGAAAGGACGCATGGAGCGAACATACGCTCCATGCGTCCATACAGTTGTAACTTTTTTCTGTGTGAGTAGCGCGCTCCTTTCGCAAAAGCTGCCGCTCCAGTGAACGAAGTGACCTTCGTGCTCAGCGCAAAGTTGCGGTGAGAGCACAAGACGTACAAACCACCGTCATCACGAGATAAGCGCGCGCACGAGCGACCACGCCCTGTAGAGATGCGCGCTCACGCAACGCGTGGGGCGAAGAGTGCGCTCTTCGAGCCCTTCGCGCCATCTCGCTAGTGATAACGAAAACACCGCTGATTTACCACCGATCTCTGAGCACCCACCGGAAAATGTATATATAGCTCGCCGTTAACATTGTGATGAGTGAGTGTAAGACCAGTAAGACGGTGCGGTGTACTCGGTGCTATGTTGTGGTGTCGCGAGTGCTGCAAACGCGGTGGTGTGACACGACAGAGGCACCACACAACGGTCACGTGCGGCGCGTAAAAGGACGACGTCGGCGGGTAATGGACGTGTGAGCGGACGAGAGCCAATGAGATGGTGGCCGGGCGACGGAGGAAGACGACGACGGGCTCGAATGCGATCAGTCGGACTCTGAGAGCCCGGAAGAAGAAGACACTGCTGTCAGGGTCAGTGTCGTCGGCTTACGGAACCGAACACGAAGGGCCCGACAGCGTCGAAGGGTCTCCAGACGTCCTCGGAAAACGGGCGTTCGTGGGTACGAGGCAGTCCCGCTGTCCGACCAGCTGGTTCCAGTTCGTGTGGAGCAGCTTCGCCGTCCCGGTTGGGGGAGCGGGTTCCTGTTCCCGGTTGCCTGCCACGGGACGAGCCCGAGTGCCGACCACCAACCTCCATGCTGCGTACGTGGGCCCGGAGGTCGTCGGCATCCTGGGTGCTGCCTTCTACGACCTCTGCGACGACTTGACCTCGTCCGCTCTACGAGGGCCCTCGTCGCCAAAGCAAGCGCCTACCAACGAGACCGCCGCTCACGTCCACTCAAGCGTCGCTATAACCAGTGGCTGTCATCCTTTCTTTGAACAGTCCGCGGAACCGTCTTTGGTTTGTGCACCGGTCGCTATAGGGTTAACGAAGGCTGGGCTTGACTTTATTGGTTACGGTTGCTTGTACTTTTTTCCTTCTTTTTCGGGACTGACAGTTATTTTTTTTGCGTGTGCATTATATAAACGGCTCCTCCTTTCCCGGTCAGAGGGCCTTGCCTCAATTGAAAGAAACCACGACACTAAACCTGCATAACAAACTTGGCCAAGAACGTGCCGTCTGGGCCGAATCGTTTCGCGCTGCGCGCTACGAAGGCGAGTGGTCTTAAGTTCGACCCCTCGGTCGGTGACGGAACTTTCCTTCCAGTCATATCTTTTTCCATGTTAGCATTTATATTTGCAATGTCATATCCGTAACGGGAATACCTCAGTGGAGCCCTCGTGCACCTGGCATAAAACACTTTCGTGTTAAAAAAACATTTGCGGTATTTGCGTGCCTTGACAACGAGCGAGAAAAGCAGTCTGTGAAACTAGAGTGCTTCGTTCAAAAAAAGGAAGGTCTTGCAGGAAAGCCGCCTTCGACATTTTTACAAGCTGTCCGTTGAAACGTGTATTCTCTATAGTTTAGACCCAAGTCATGAATACTTGAAATACCAGCGCCTAACAACACAATGACCTAGAAATGCAGGGACCTGTTTTCCTATCCATACATTGTTACGGGCTAGTATTTCAACTATGATGAGTCACCGACTGGCCCAATCAGCCATTCTGCCTAGTCACCAAATTTGTGAAGGGCGGGAGAGGCGCAGGCACGCGAACCTTTCGGTAAGCTAACGTTATGCATTGGATGTTCTCGCATGATTGCGCAAGACATTGACGTGCGCGATGGACTTGTCAATTGGCGGTTTGTAAAACTGTGGCACGTGCAAAGACGTCCACGAAATAATCACCAGAGTGTGACGCGTGTTACCTCCAGGATCCGGACAACCGCACTCGGCAAGAGAAGAGATGTCTCAACGAACCGAACATTCTATGACACAATTCGGCCCCTCGAATTTCTCAGTCTATAACACGACTCAGCAACACCACATTGTAGTACCACGGCCGCTACATGAAAAAACAGGTGCGGCCTCCTGCGTGGCGCCGAAACGGCGTACGGGGCCTAGTTCTCCTTGCGCCCGCTTTGGCGCCACCACACTGGTAGAGCTGATCACGGAGAGGCGCTTCGAAAGCCGTGTTTGCACGCCCGACACTTACTCCAATCAGGCCGTAGATAACGCGTTTTATAGTTGCACATTACAGGTGAATATCGAGTCGTTATTAGAACTGCGATTACTCCACATATGAAACAGTTTGCACTAGGAGTACCAGTTTTTGTAGAGTGGGCCTCAATACTCTCCATGAATGCTGCCCGTTTGACTCCCCTGAAATGAAAAGTGTCACTCAATTACCGATCCCGTTGATGGGCAGGCGGTCGCTGGGCAGATTCCAAAGGCTCACTTATCGGCCCACAGAAACGCATCACGAAAGCACACAAATGTAAATGTAGGTCCTGTTAGTGCGCCAACAAATGCCGATTGTGGTCCAAAGCAAACGTTAGAGCCAAGAGTTGACAACACAAACAAATATATTCTCAGTTAAGGCAGTACAAGCATCACGCAAGCATCCACACTCGGCAGGTGTCAATTACAACTCGCAATATCGCTTAGATGGTGTTTAAAACATCGGGAACAAAATAACAGTGCTACAATAATACACTCTCACGATTAGAAACTATCCAAGAACACTTAAAGGCCTTGATATTCACCAAACGTGTGCAGCCCACAATTCTTCGAACTTTTCTGGAACATTTCTCTTCCGGGAAACATTCGAACGAACTCCAGCTCTGATCACTGTCATTCGGAGACACTCTTCTAAACAGTGCTCCCACGGAGTCATCACTCGATTATCCAAGATCGAATGAACGCACTACACGACTCACACGAACAACATAACTTCTTCGCCGACTTCCCCATACCGTCCTACCCTCCAGCGTCTCTCGTTTGGATCCTTCCCGGTTTCGCGAACATTCCACGTGATTGTTCGGCGTAGCACGTCGCGCAGCGACAGCTAGTGGAAAGGGATTCGTCTCGTCGGTTCTTCTGCGGAATCGGTCGGCTCCACTTTAATTTCTTGAATTCTCCCGATCGCGCGGGTGTTAGGCTGTCGCGACCACGACGACGTCTTTGGTGGAGAGGGTAGCGGCTCACTCTGGGCGCCTTTTGATGCTTGTCTTTTGTTTTGTTGCGCGCACCTGTTGGGGGTAACAGTCGGCGCAGTGGCTTGATGCTGTCGTCAGGATGCGGCAGCGCGCGCCTGTTTAGCGCTCGTTTGTGACAAAGAAGTGCTCTGTTACGAATATTACGCTTCCCGACACTGTAGATCGCATGGGAATACGTGGTACTTCACAGAAGTGTCTTTTCACACGTTCGAGTTGCACAGCGGTACACAACGCTTCGGGACATCACACCGCTAGAACAAACCGTCTGCCACACACGCGCGCACCAAGAAACCGTACTCAGGCGCAGGAAAATTGAGGCAAGCGGCTCACGCGTGGTCACACACAAAGAAAGACACGAGAGAGCACACGAAAAAGCACACGGACACGCATAAACCTGAGGCGACACATAGTAGCACGAACCGGCGTCTGCCTTGAGTACCGTACGAGTGGCGCCCTCACCGAAAACAGCTGCCGCTCAGCCGACCCGCGCTCGCCCATTGACGGCGACGCGACGCAGCAAGCCGCACCTGTTTTTTTTTATGTAGCGGCCGCGGTAGTACCCCTCCCTAGCAAGAGCCTAGCCAAAGGAAAAGCTTTCGTGTTCTCATCTTATAGGAATACGCTTATGGACCTCTGCAGCTTTTTGTTGAACACAACCAAATCAATCTATCAGACAAATGAGGCCAGTAAAGCATAGGGGGCATTATTATTTTTTGCTGCGTATAGTAAATACAGAATAATTTAAAGTGAAGTAAAGTGGAAGAGAATGCACCCTGCCGTCGGTGGGGCCCCAAATCTACAACCTTCGATTTAAACGTCTGATGTCTACCAATTGAGCTACGACGAAGGACGTTCCCTCGTCCTCTATGTTCGTTATTATTTCTATGTGCGTATCCCTGGGAGTGTTACCCAGTGCCACTCACGCCTCATCTATAAAATAACATATTTAGGCACAACGACCACAGCAATATGACTCATGCACGTCACATTTCCCAGTCGTATAGACAAGTTTGTGAGAAGTAATCCTTACCATACGTACCACCGTAGAGAAGAGACAATGGAATGATGTCCTTGGCGAAGTAACAAGCACCGACCGAAGTCCCAGCGAGTAATGTAGAGATGAACAAAACGGCTTGGCAGCTGTATCGACTGCAGCAGTACCCAAACAGGGCCCTGGACAAGCAAGCCCGAAATATACCATTAGCCGACATAGGAAATTAGGTTGGTCTAAGTCGATGGTGACTTGCAAATGAATCTATAAATTCCAGCATATAATCATAACGTCCAGTGTACAGTGTCATGAGGCAAGCTGCAGCTTCAGTTGACCATGCTACATTGAAAGTGTGGTAGAAATTCCAAGCTAGGGAATTGACAGCTACATTATTTTTAGGGTTCATTTGGTTCTCTTACACGTCTTTTATCTTTACTTTACGCGACCCGTTAGCCACTGCATTGCGTATAATGCAGTCTTTTGGAGGTGAATTATGTGCAAGCGATTATCAGTGCAAGCAAGTATCTTTGGAGAATTCACTGTGGAAGGTCAAATATAGCGAATTGGTAAATGAAGTCTGTAAAATAGTAAAGTTATATGTAGGGATCATACAAATGATTTTCATTTGGTGAAAATTCGGTGCCGCATTCTTATCGTTCAGTAATAACGACAGTTGAGAACTAGCCTTATGGTTGAGAAGGATTTCGCTGTAAGCTGTAGTTACAAGTTGCCAGGCTTTAACATCCTATCTCAGAGATAGCCCGCCTGTTACGAAGATATGTAAAAATTGAGAAACCCAAAATTAGAGCGCGGTAAATTATTCATTTCGTGTCCAAAATAATATTTGTGGGAACGCCTTCTATAAAGGAAGCTTTCACAACATGATGTAACGGCGCTGCTTGAACAACCAGGAATCAGCCTTTATTCGGTGCTGAGCAACCAATATATTAAGACCGGTGTGACGTCACCAGCCGCAACAGATTGATGTACAAACAGCAGACATAACAGCATGGCAGCCCTATCGCTGTTCTAAGGCTGACGTTTCACGTTACCTCATCTCGTCCCTCCCTGAATGGAGGTATCGCTTCACTTGCGAATGCCTGCATGCTGGAAACGGTCCGGTGGCTTCCGCACCCTCGTGCTACGACGCAGCGCCTGGTTGTCAATGCTCTGAGGCGAAACTGAGCACTGTAGCGGAATGTGAAGTCGGTGTCGTCACTTCTGGCTGTGTCGAAGCCTTCGGGGCATGGCGCGTTCGGCTGCGGCGTGGCCACTTGGTTCCCTTGCTGTCGGATCAGGAATTGGTTGCGCGAGTGCCGTGGGCTCGAAGTTCGTGGCTGAGGGCATCGGAAGTCTGGAAGGAGCCGTCTCCGCTGGAGGGATTTGGTTTTGCTGTCTTTCCACGTCGTCCACTTTCGTATGCGCCGCCTGTAGAGACCGCAGGTGATCGGCGTGGAAAAAGCGAAACTGATTGTGCACTTTCACCACATACATCACCGCACTGACCTCTTGAGTCACCACTGCTTTCCTGCCACGACACAAGTTCTCCGCGCGCAGTTTTCACGTAAACGCGCTCACCCACAGAAACACACGTGCCGCACCACGCCACTCGTCACAGTGTTCTTTCACGCCCTCTGCTTATCTCGCATAGCCTTCCCAAAATCACGTTTCAATAAGAAAAGTTTTGTGCGCGGTTGCCTTCTTAGGAACAACTGGGCCGGCGACTGCCCTGTCACACTGCTGGGAGTGTTTCGATACGCACACAGAAATTTGTCGGCTCGTTCTTGGAATGAACAGCGACTACCCGAAGCGTTCCTTCCAAAACTTGTTTTAGCAAGGCTCGCTTGACAGTCTGAACCATGCGTTCTCCGCCCCATTCGATGCGGCGTGATAGGGAGGAATGCGAACGTGTTTCACACCATTAGCCGACAAGAAGTCCGCGAACTCAGCGGACGTGAACTGTGGTCCATTATCGCTTATCAGCGTTTCCGAAGTCCGTATGCGGCAAATGTGCCGCGTTTTTCGATTGTCTTAGTTTCAGACGTGGAAGCCATTGGCCACACTTCCACCCATTTTGAGTAAGCGTCGACTAACACCAAAAACACACTCGCATCCTTGACCGCAAAATCCACGTGTACTCGCGACCAACATTTGCCGGTACATCGACGGGTGCAAGGGTGCCGGTTCAGCGGCGGGTTGGACGGCCTGACAGATCGAACCTCGTGAACGTATTGCTCAATCGTCTGGTCCATTCTCGGCCACCCACAACTTCTGGCGAGCATTTTCATGCGGCTGGCCCCGGGTGTTCTTCGTGTAAGAGGTTTAGCACTTGATCACCAGGGATTTTCGAATGACGACCCTGGTGCCCCACGTGACGCAGCCTTGTTCAAGTGACAGTTCACCCCGTCTGGCTTAGTAAGGCTTCAGTTCCACTGCGCAGTTGCTGGCCAGCTATTCATTGTGAAATCGGCAACGCGGGAAAAAAAGATTATGTTTCTTTTTGACGCTCTTGCTATCATTTCGGCTGTTAACGGAAGGCACTCAAAGATTGCTAACACTCGGCTGGCTCTTTTTTGCTGGAATCTGCGCATGGAAGTCTCGACAGCGCGTCCGCTGCTTCTATATTTTTCCCGCGTCGATACTTCAGTTGATATTATAAGCTGCCAACGTCATCGCCCATCGTTGCATGCGGGCCGCGGCGATGCTAGGCACGGGTTTATCTTGCACCAGAATACCGACGAGCGGCTGGTGGTCTGTGTACAGGGGGAACGTCCTTTCCGTACGGGCACCGTGCATACGTTAGGAGCCGCCACAGTCGCGCGTTGCCTCCAGCGCGAAGCGGCCACGGCAGCAGACGACGCAGGCGGCGGCAAGCCACTGCGCCGTGCTTTGGTGCGTCGCTTGAGGCGTTTTCTTTCCCGTTGCTTTCAAAAGACGTCAAATTGTTAGCACTGTCGAGAACGTAGCGTTAGCGCGTGTGCTTCTTATCGCCAGACCTCGTGTATCCTTAGGCGAACGCGGCAACATAAAATACATGAGCTGGGGGAAGACAACGGATGTGACGAGCCCGTTGAGCGAAAATGCGCACCTGTAAAGCGGGCCGCCTCGCTTACTAATCACAGCTTATCGCCTCCGGGCTAACGCGGCAGCGAACTCAGAGGCAGATTTGAAACTGGCGATAGCAGCAATTGCACTGTCGCGGCCCGCTGAATGAAAAAAAAAAAAACGCTTTCCATCGAACGGCCATGGCACTGCATTTGCTCGCCGACTTCTCTAAATGGAAACTTGGAAAAACGCGTGCCCGGAGAATTCCTGTAGATCTTATTGCACCCAACAACGCAGCAATTATTCTGAAGTTCAGCATTCCTACGCACAGCGCAACCGACACAAACGAACACCCCGCAAAAAAACGCCAGGCCTGCGCGGAAGCGCAGCACAGTCACAGCGAAAAGCTGGAAGAGCGGCTTTTCTAGAGCGCGTTATAAACTCTCCTGTGGCTACTAATACAGGTACCTTAGCAACGTACCCACTACGCCACAAAGCGTATTTTTGGAAGTTTAGAAGCACCCAGCGCGACATTATTCGTTGTTCTGCGAAGAAGCGAGGTACCATAGGTAAGCCATTATGTGCAGTTTGTTGATGCAGCGGTTGATGACGATGAATAATTATGGTTTGCGCCCTTTGTATGGGTTCGAAGCTTTAAACGACCCACTAGTTACGTATGCTGTTGTGTGACGCCGGTCGTTATTTAAGTGTCCCACCCGCTTTATACACAGTTTACCGGAGAAACGTAGAGCGAGAGAGAGAGAGAGAATTGACTTTATTGAGACCCTGAGGAAATGGATCATGCCTGGGCCTTGGGCTTCCTTGGCAACCAACAGAAGTGCACTTGCGAGGACCCATACGCTATAAATCATTGTAATTTTTGAGAAGTATAGGGCAGTAGGCACTGTGCCATTTTTCGTCATTTTACAGACAGCCGTGGTACCTGCTAAACGCATGTAAGGCATTATGCGTACTTCGTTGATGATGTGCGTGATGACGATGAAGAATTATGGCAGAGCTCTTTGTAATGGGTTGGAAGCATTCAACAACCTACTCGTTGCGCAATTCGCATTGTATGACGCCTGGTTACATAATTCGCGTTCTGCGACGCTTGGTGCTTATTTTTACTCTTCTACCACGCTATATTGCATATGCTATGTGGTTCCTTCCGACATGAAGCCTGTATAGGACCTTTTTGCAAAGCAGTTTCAAGCACCGGCATGGCTCAGAGGTTGAATACTGGGCTCCCACGCAGAGGGCCCGTTCGAACCTCGTCCATCCTGGAATTATTTTCTTAATTAGTTTTTTTTTCTTATTTCGAGCGATACTGGTTACGGACACCGGCGGCGGCGGACAACTACGGCACCAAAAAACGGCCGGTGAAATGATCTCCTAACAGCTTTCGCTGTAAAATACTTCGCGCCGTCACAGCGGGAGCGAGCAGGGGTGCAATCGCGGAGCGATGCTTTATGGCTTATGCTATATTGTTCTATCGTCCACCACCTGCAGCTGACTGATCGCGTTGGTAACACGGACGGACCGTCGCTCTGGTCACTGGCCAAGCGCGAAAAGTATAGTCATCGTAAAATGCATAGTTCCTCAAGTTCACCATATTGCGAGCGCGTGAAAGCATCCCGCCAAATCTGCGCTTCTCGCCGCTAGGGACGCCTTCGCTCGGGCAGCGCAGTTACGTCTGCACGGAGCCCATAGGTAGCGGTGGAATTACCTCAACCCGAAAATCAAGGCAAGGGCCTCGCGTTCACCCTGAGCGCAGTTCTTTTCTGCCGATGTCATCGTTCGCGACGCAAATGCGATCGGCCGCTCACCCGCCACCGTCTCGTGGGAGATAACTGCCCGGAGCCCGTACGCTGACGCGTTGAAACAACAAGCTTTCCTACATCATAGAACGTTAAAGCTGCCCTGCAACACTTTTCCGAGCATGCTCAAAAAGCGCTGCCGATCGGTAGTCGAGGCTCCCGAGAACACGCGAGCCAAATATTATAGCGATGCGCACGGCCTGGAATTTACAATAAATTCTCAAAGTCAGCTCGCCGCCCCGTATGGCCGTCGTTGAAACGCAAAAGACCCAAGCTCGTGTTAATGGTCAACAGTGGTCTGAATTCCGGTCTGAGAGGTACTTGTTGATACGCCGATGATAAATCCAGAACGCAAAAAAAAATTGCCGTTTGCAATGCTCGAGTACAAGTCCTCCGGCCTCGGCAAGGGATAATGATGGTTGATAGTTATCTTGTAGTCTCCACAAATTCGGTAAGTACCATCGCTTTTCTTAATAGTCACGATGGGAGCGGCCCAATCACTGCGAGGGACTTGCTTTAATGTACCCTTCTGTACCATACTCATTATCTGTCTTTCTAGGGGCTCTCGTACTGCGAAAGGGACCGGTCTAGCGCGGCAAAACACTGGCGTGCAGCCTTCCGGGAGAGAAATTTCGCTTCAAAATCCCGTAATTCGCCCAGTTCATAGAGAACACGGAGTGAAATTTCTCTTTGAGCGAGAGCACCCTATCCTCACAACGCACGTTTCCTATTTCGAGCCAGTCTAATTTTAGACGTTCGAGCCAATCACGACCCAACAACACAGGAAGTCGCCTGCCTTCGTCTTCACTACCGCTACTGGCAAGGTCATTCGCTAGGTATTGTGGTTGACCACCACCTCGCGCTGTCCCTTAAGCTGCAGCTGTTCTCCCGGGTATGTGCGTAACGATACTCGGGACGGGGTGCACTTACGTGTGGGAAAGTAGCCTTGTACATGCTTTCTGGCACTATCGTTACGGCAGCGCCTGTGTCAATCTGCATCTGCAGTGGTCGGGCCTTCTACCTCTATGCTGACCTCGTAACAAGACCGTGCCATGTTTACGAAGTGCCACACTTCCTGCTCCGTTTCTTCCTCCAGTCCTACAACGTTAGTTCGGCTGTGTTGTCTGGGCTCATTTCGACACATTCTCTGCAAATGTCCTATCTGATCGCATCTGCGGCACCTGAACTCTTTGTACCAACATTTCTCTGAGGAGTGGTTCTTGCCACATCGCTCGCATTTACTGTTCGGCCGAGCCTCACTTGAAGTCCCGTAGCCTTTCCTTTTCCTTCTTTGCCGACTTTTCACGGCATTTATATTGCCATCACTATGCTTCATTAGGGCGGAGTCGCGTGCCGCTAACTCTCGCGCCAAAGCAATTTTGCATGCATTCCCGAACGTCAAACTTCCCTCGGCAAATAATGCCCGCCGGCTGTCCTGATTTCGTACCGCCGCCACCAACCTGTCTCTCAAAGCATCGTTCAAAAATTCGCCGAAGTCGCACTTTCTGGCTAGGCGCTTTAGTCCTACTATAAAGTCTTCGACACTTTCTTGTTTGTGTTGGACACGCCTGTTGAATTTACATCGTTCAACAATCACTGAACTCGATGGATTGTAATTACTGTTAAGCAGCTGTTTCACCTCGTCGAATGTTTTGTCAGCAGGAGTGTCCGGAACAACCAACTTTTTAGCACCTCATACGTTTCTGAACCAATGGCAGTCAAAAACACCGGCAAAAGTTTTCCTGCTTTACATCATTCGCAGTAATGAAAAGTTCAAAGCGTTCAAGGTATGACTCAAAGTTCTGAGTTCTAGGATCAAACTCGCTTAACTTCCCCAAGTGGGACATTCTATAAAGGCGAAAGCACTCAACAGTCTGCGGTTGACGAGCGTGGCTTACTCAGGTGCACAATGGCGGTGTAGGGGCGTTTCCTTAAGGTCTGTTGAAGAACCGTGATGCTTGCTGGAATGCTGGCGTAATCTGAGAGCAGTTGCAACATTTCGCACGTGACTACCGCCGTTGAACTGCTTGGCTGAGCCTCCGCTTCTGGGTACCGTCACATACTCGTCGCCACATGATGTAACTGAGGCACTGCTTGAACAACCAGGAATCAGCCTTTATTCAGTGCTGAGCAACCAATATATATAACACTGGTGTGACGTACCAGCCGCAACAGATACGATGTACAAACAGCAGACAGATAACACAACAGCATGGCAGCCCTATATTTGTTCTAAGGTTGACGTTTCACGTTACCACATAACATTAATGAATGAATGAATGAAGCAGTACAGTAGCACAGTTTTTTATGTTTACTACCACGTTTACAGTATTTAGCTTTAACCCAGTTCGTATTTCTAAGTTACAGATGGAAGTTACGCAAAGTGGTTGGTACGTTACTTTCGACGGGTTGATGTGTTGCCATGGAAACCTCTTGGTATTGTTTTTATTATAGCGTAAAATAAAAAATCGCAAACTACAGACGAGACAAGAACACAAAACACAAAAAAGACAAACGAAGGGTCATTTGATTGTCTCCTTGCGTCGTGTAAAGTGTATGCTTTTTATTTCGCACTATATACACAGCCAGCAATCGTAGAGAATTTGGAATTGTTGCGAACATTAACGAATCGTAGTTATGAAGGGCTTGTTGAAGGATTACTGCTATATATATAGAATCATCTATAGTTGGGAAGCGCTTTCAAGGAATCTTATGGCTGTGGATTCAATGTCAATGCAGTAATATTTTAACAGCACTGATTTAATCTGGGCTTCTGTGCGACACAATGAAAAGCCATATGGGGTGATTTATTGTGTACACGAGAAAACCTTTACTGTACGTGCAGAACCCTTGTTTATGAACAACAGAAAAATTTTTAACAACCTTACAGGCGGATTTATTGTTTTAATTCGGCTCGATCACTAGAAGCGGCAGATATTTTTTGCAGAACCATATCGATAATAAGCTGTTGAGGAAAATTAACTTATTTGATATTAACTGATCCAAAAGTCATCTTACGCTTTCTGCTGCATTCAGCCAATTCTAGTTGGTTAGACAACGGGAATTAACACACCCTGTCTTGCTGCGATGTTCTCGTAATATGCAACACCCAGTGTTCAAAAAAAAAATGTTACAAATGCTTCTGTTTTACAGAACCTTGTCTCGTCAAGCATTACCTGACAATGCAGTCATAGTGGTGGTGAGTACTATTGGCCACGACGCCTGCTGCCTGCTGACATCGAAGGTATAGATAATGCCGTAGAAGAGCACTCCCGCTGATTGCTGTCCGACCATCATCATGGCCATGACGAAGCTCAGGAAGGCTGTCACTATCCAGCTCCGCGTGGAATCTAGTCCGAAACGGGGGTCATTTCGGAGACTCCTTCCATGCGGCATCATGGCGCAATCCACCTACTTGTTGGCACTGAGTGAGCTGAAAATAATATAATTCAGACAAATCCAGCTAGATAGATACAGATACACAGAATACAGATACATAGTTGGCTGTGTATTTTCAAGCGTATCGTTATATTTCGACATAATGAAGGCAGTGCTGTTCTTACATTTTGTCAGCCTATATTAGACAAAATAGACTCTCGCATTTTTTCAGCGCTGCCGCCTCAATTAAGGACAACTGACTTTTTCATATGCTGGCTAATTTCGGATAACTGACATTAAGCAGTAGCCATAATACCAATCATTTAGCTATACGTAGTCACTATTAATGAACACTAGCCGTTCACAAGTATTTCGTGGAGTGCGCCTGCGGGGGAGTTGGCGGAGGTGCGGTAGGTTAGGATAAGTTTGTGCATGTAACAGTATTCATAATTTTATTTTTCCTAATTACTGTATTCATTATGTTATGACAACACTCACAGCGGCAAGGGAGTGCTAGCAATTCTCTTTGCGAGAGTAAACGCTTGTCCCCTATTTCACTCCTTTTTCAATAGAGCTGGGAAATCTCTCCTGCACAGAGTAGGCACACTCTCTCGACATAATTCTGCTACTGTGGTTGAACGAGAGGGAACAAGCTCCCTTGCTAGAGTAAAGTCACGCTTTTTAAATGGAGTACATACACTCTCGGCTGGAATTACGCTACTCCCTCAAAGAGTTTTAAAATGCTATTTGGGCTAGAGTGCATAAACTCCCTCCAAGAGTACGATCACTCTTTCTGCTAGGACTAACGTCTAAAAAAGGGAAAAAAGAATAAGCTTCGCGCGTTTTCGACAATGTAACAGTGAACCCTTGCTGCAACGCCTGAAGCTTACCTCACACATTCACCGAAATCACATCCGCACACCCAATCATACACAACACAGCAACACTGAACACATGCACTACTGGCGCTGCACACAACCATACACCCGGTAACCGGTATATATATCCATTGTGTTTTGCCCCCCTTCCAGTGCCGGTGGCAACAGCTCTGCTGTGCGTATTGTAAGGAGTGGGGTTCGGCGGGTCTCGTTACGGTAGCTGGCTCCCGCCGTCCGTCCCCATAGCCCAGTGAGGAGGCGCATTCTTTCAAGAAGGAACGTAGATTTATTTACATGGTTAAGAGATTGGAGTGAAAAGAGAGAGCAGCGAAATAACGTCAAAAGTCTTCGGCTTTTATAGCCCCGAGACCGTCACTGCAGAAGCACGGGCAAACCGGTGTCAGCGTCTCCCGCCAATCCGGTGACCTGCCGTCCTTGCGTCCGGCCTCCCGAAAGGAGGCAAAGAGTCACACAATACACTCGCCACGCCCCGAAGACTCGTAGGTGAGAAGGTCGGCGAGGAGTTCCAGTCCAAAGGGGAGTTGGGGTGGAGGGTCGATGACCTCCGCTTCCACTGCCGGTAATACTCGGAAGAAGCGTTGAAAGATAGCTGCCTCGGGTGAAGGCGCCACCTGGGTTGATGGGAGCGTCTTCAACGGCGCGATCCCACGCTGACCAAAACGCACGATAAAGCGGGTGTGTCGAATTCCGGAAAACACGCAGACCGCTCCCTCCGGCACGGGTTAATTTTCCCTGCTGCGGTAGGGTAGAAGGCAGATGTGGCTGGGTGAGAAACTCTCCCGCGGTGCTATCTCACGCAGAGAACAACAAGCCAAAAAGGGGTCTCCGAATTCCGACGTCCTTTTTCTGGGAAATCCGTCCACGGCGACATGTCCGCTCGCCCGGCAAAAGCTCCTCCAGGAAGAATCGGCGTTCCTGCCTCCGTCTAAGCGCCGATACCGGGGGGGGGGGGGGAGACAGCATTCCGGTAGACAGCTGTACGCTCAATGGCGTCGGCCTCAATGAATTTTTAGGCCAAACGTAACAGCTCCTCCGCCGCCCGGAAAATCTCGGCTGGCCAGCGCTCACAACCGCTGGGCACGAAGAGAAAGGCTGGTGACGAGGACGACGTCCTGTCTTGGAACCGCAACTGCGAACTCGCAACAAACTCCCAAACCACCTCACAATGATCGACAGCAGCAAAGTGAACCACACAACACAATGCCATGCCGTGATCAAGCGCCTTGGACTCGCTAAAAACTCTCCAGGCTTCTCAAGATACACAAAGAAATGAAAAACCCGCTACTCTAAAATTTTGGCAGAATTTCGTGCCGCCAAAGCTACAACACTCATGGATGAGGAGATGACTACAAGGTGGATCATTTTGGCCGTCCAAGCAAAACAACACCAAAAGTAGGTATAATCTGGCTCTAGATCCCTGAAACAACCGATTTTAAAACAAGTCCGCTCCTACCATCCGCACTGCTATGTAGCGTTACCTTCTCATATCTAACTACACGAAAAACAACCAACAACACAGCTTTCACACGAAGGCTGCCTAAAACCTACAGAAGATATCTGTGCGTATTCTCTACACTCACTCAAAACAAACTCAAAACGTAGCCGCAATTACCTACTTGAGACACACCCTGACGTACTCACAAACACTTTCACAACAGATTCAGTTGCGTCATACAACTGTCTGAAATGTGTCCCTAACCTTAATGTTCGGTAAAGCGTAACGCTCAGCTTACGTGATCACACGACCAGTAAGTCATCAATAAAAGTAAACAAAACAGAGGGAATAAATTTCGCGTACTAACAGGCTCGTGTGGTCAATGCTACTTGTCCCTGAGAGCCGCTCTGATAAAGAACGCACTGCGCTCTGCTGTGCTCTTTAGCTCTACACTGATCGCATTCATAGAGCGCTGAAACAATAAATCACACAATTAACCATACGCCACACCCCTAGTAACTGAAAGTCTCTTAACGCGCAACAGAACCTAAATGTTCACGAAAAGCAACACGCAAGGGAAATAACTCTTGATGCCGTACACCTCGGGAGCACCTTACGTAATCTGCGTTAAATTCGTGCTGAATGCCCGGCCCCATATGCTTGTCAATCCTGACAGTGGTCCACTAAAACAGCCACATTCAGCGCCAAACCTGATCATTTCAAAAACCGCCTTGGCTTTATTCTAAAACCTGCCTCCAAATTGCTCATTTGCTCCCTTAAAACGGGTGACGGAATATTACTTCGCGCTATACATGAAAAAACAAACAAGTGAAATTCGGTTCCGCTCGACAAACGCTACCACTGCTTCACAATTAGCGGTCGTACCAATTTTCACACATGACTACCGTGACTCGATCTTACGCGGTCAGCTCACTTCCGTGCGGGTCACTGCTTCCGCACAAGTGACTCATAATATTGCGCCCACAACTATTTCGCACAATGCTTATAGGCTCAATAAAAGAAACACATACATCGCTTAAAATTACCCAAAAGTAAGAAACTGCTTAGCTAAACAAACCAGTCGCGGAGATAACAAAACAACACTACATCAAACTAGAATAACCTTACAAAAAAATTCTTTCGACAAACTCACATTCTCCGACAAGCTTACAGCTTTCTTCCTCTTTTTAGTCGTACTCGTGGCGGTCGCGGTCTTGGCGGCATTTCAGATCGCCAGAGACTACAATGAGCGCGCGCTTTAAGCTGAACTTTGCCGTCACGCCGCATTCGGGAATACAGACGGTTTCCTTCACAAAGGTGAAGGGGATGCCAGAGACGCAGGGAAAAGAGTGGCAATCCTCTCCTTTTGTTTGCTCTCGCTCGGCGCTCTGCTCCTCCTGCCTTGTGTCTAGGAATACCTCGACATGGTTGTCCCCGCAAACTTTTACCTGTGGAAGGCACCCTCCGTCGTGGAGATGCACATTGTTCTCCCCCGCTTCCCCCTTTTCGCCGCTTGCACCTTACTGCGCGCCCCGAAGGACGTTTCCCTGAACTGCCCGATGACCTGTCCTCTTCCTTTCTGCGCTGCGGCGATCGCTTGCACCCAACTGTACGCCTCAAAGGACGTTTCCCTGAACTGCCCGCTCGCCTGTCCTGTGTTTCGCTCTGCCCTGTGCCACCTGTCTCAACACTTCGCGGCGCCGCACGAGTCCGCTTTTTTCTTTTGCGGCGACGTTTGCGAACATTTCCCCGATTACGGTGGACTTCACTCTGGGTTGCGACATCGGCATTTTCACAGCTCATGGGTGCTTGTGCGCCGCTTTCTCTCTTGCTTAAGTCATTCGACTCCTCCGCTCTGTTGCACTGTCGGGCCAATTGATCTGTGCTCTCATTTGCAAAAACTACAGCTGGGCCCTTCTCGACAGTATGGCTCTCTACCCTCTCACACTCTGGGATATTTCCTCCGCTATCAAAAGGAACTTTTTTAGAGAGGCCCATTCCGATAGCACTGTCTTTCTGGAGCGTCGCGTCACCGCTACGTTTAGGACTAGCGTTGTCCTCATCTCCCTCCACTTCCGGAAGGCCATACACGTGTTGGGGTGCGAGGGAAGTCTCCAACTCCTCGATGACCCTATTAGGGCGGCTGGAACCAGCCTCGGTCCCACACGGAATGCCTTTCGGAATCCTTTCAGACTCGATACCAGCCGCGGTCTCGTCTTCTATTTGCTCGGCCTTCGCACAATCAGAGAAACGCGTACATTTATCAGGCGCGATTTCACTATCCGCGACCTGTCTCTCGGTTTTCTCCGCAGAAGGCTCCGTGCGCATGTCGCACTCGTAGAGACACGTACCTTTCATTTGTGGTACCTCACAAAAAGCGGCTTTCTCAGTGGCTTTGAAGTGCACCGCACTCGCCACTTCTTCGCACCTTTCGTGCGCAACCTCTGCGGACGTCTGACTTCGCCGCATTGCCTCAACTTTACGCTCCAACCTTTCAATCTCTTCGTCTAAGGCTCGCTCGCGTTCATCTCTTTCTTTCTCTTGTTTTTCTCTTTCTTTCTCTTGTTTTTCTCTCTCCTCTCTTCTCTTTTCTCGCTCTTGAAACCTTTTGAAAGCTATTAACGCGCCGTTAATGTCCTCCTCACTGGATTCCCTAATAATCAGCTTCCACATATTTGTCCTTGCCATTTTATTATCTACCTTGATGCCGAGATGCTCGCACACAAACAAGAGCTCATCTTTCAGCATCGTCCTCAAATCCATGACTGCCGCTTTGCTTTGGTCCTGCTCACACATAATTAGGTGATCCCTCAAACTCACTCGTTACGCATAACTAGGTGATCTACCTAACCCACAAAAATACAATCCAGCTTCTACACTACTCAAGTGTAAACGCAAAATGAAGCCTGGAAAGTCATAGCAAAGACCAAGCACTCACCACAAACGCAGCACCATGTCGCAAGGTCCATCTCACCACTGCCAACCAGTTGTAAGGAGTGGGGTTCGGCGGGTCTCGTTACGGTAGCTGGCTCCCGCCGTCCGTCCCCATAGCCGATGATTCCCAGTGAGGAGGCGCGTTTTTTCAAGAAGGAACGTAGATTTATTTACATGGTTAAGAGATTGGAGTGAAAAGAGAGAGCAGCGAAATAACGTCAAAAGTCTTCGGCTTTTATAGCCCCGAGACCGTCACTGCAGAAGCACGGGCAAACCGGTGTCAGCGTCTCCCGCCAATCCGGTGACCTGTCGTCCTTGCGTCCGGCCTCCCGAAAGGAGGCAAAGAGTCACACAATACACTCGCCACGCCCCGAAGACTCGTAGGTGAGAAGGTCGGCGAGGAGTTCCAGTCCAAAGGGGAGTTGGGGTGGAGGGTCGATGGCCTCCGCTTCCACTGCCGGTAATACTCGGAAGAAGCGTTGAAAGATAGCTGCCTCGGGTGAAGGCGCCACCTGGGTTGATGGGAGCGTCTTCAACGGCGCGATCCCACGCTGACCAAAACGCACGATAAAGCGGGTGTGTCGAATTCCGGAAAACACGCAGACCGCTCCCTCCGGCACGGGTTAATTTTCCCTGCTGCGGTAGGGTAGAAGGCAGATGTGGCTGGGTGAGAAACTCTCCCGCGGTGCTATCTCACGCAGAGAACAACAAGCCAAAAAGGGGTCTCCGAATTCCGACGTCCTTTTTCTGGGAAATCCGTCCACGGCGACATGTCCGCTCGCCCGGCAAAAGCTCCTCCAGGAAGAATCGCCGTTCCTGCCTCCGTCTAAGCGCCGATACGGGGGGGGGGAAAGACAGCATTCCGGTAGACAGCTGTACGCTCAATAGCGTCGGCCTCAATGAATTTTTAGGCCAAACGTAACAGTATTTAAACAGCAATTATGTACGGAAAACGAGTAAGTATCTAATGATCTATTGGGATACTGCTGGCACATCGACCTTTTACTATAAAACAGCATAATACTCAACGCCGTTTTCATGAGTAACTGCTAAATATCAGCTAAGGTCACTATTATATCGGCTCAATGCAGTACTGCCGCTCGTACTGAAGTCTGAGAATTGTAGCAACGCGCTTACAAATACACTTGCGACGATGTTTTACCAAGGCTGGCTGATGAATACCTTACGACGTTAGGATCTGGCGTAAAGGATCTGGCGTCAGACATGCGGTGCGGCGGAAGGCGCGGCATGTATTGTTCTAGTCCATGTATTCTTGTTCCTGTTCATGTATTCACGTTTATGTATTCCAGTTCATGTACTGTACGCCAGAAAGGCAACGCCGGTCAACATAAACACACTGCGAGCGAATCTCTGGCGATTCTCGCTCTTTTGGTTACCTCTGTGGCGCTTTAATGCAACAGTGAAAAGATTTCGTCGCTAAACTGCACATTCCTCAACCTTCGACAACCACTTGCGCCGAGATCAGTCGCATTCAATTTGACCCATACGACTCCCAGCGAAGGTAGGTCTAGCGTACCTGACGAGACCGTGTGTATATGCTGTCGGTGCTTCTGGGTTTAAAAATACGCAATTCCGACGTGTGAGAATGAATGTACAGTAGACCTTTGGTATCGGTTAATCTGAATGAACCATTTTTTCTTGCGTGCCGTGTCTGCATAAGAAGCGATAGGCATCATTGCGACGCGCTTTCAGCAAAAGAATCCCGGCAGCCACAGAAAACCGCCGGGCGCACTCGCCGGCACTTAGCTGACACAGACTTGTCATTTAGTACGCCTCGTTGAACTAACATGATGGCATACTTTCTTGCACGTTCAATTTGGTGTTTGGCGATCGGTTATGTATAAAGTTGCACCCATCGATTGAGATGTAAATCAGTACACTGATACGGCCGATGTACTGGTGTATCGTCGATTGCGCGAGAAAATGCACGTTATTCAATGTCATTCGCGGTCAGCAGATGTTTGTGTCTTATGAATACGGGAATTTCATTTGGAAAAGAAGATCGCGTCTAGAGTATGCGACCCGTAAAGACGAAGCTGTGTGGTGAGCTCTGTCTTGACTTGTCTTTTTACGGTAGGAGTGATGTGTTGGAGTAGCATTTCTTCAAGCATACACTTCATTCGAATGATTATTCACCTAAATGACATTTATGGCGACCTGGAATTTAGACCGGAGTGGTTGGTAGCCCCTCGTGGTGAGGTGCTCGGCCTCACCACCTTTCCTCCATAACACGATATGAAGAACTCTCACTGTTCTACTGCACGTTGTGTTAGCCATCGAGTGTGTCCTCAGTAACGCTTGATCGCTTATTGTCGCTATGTGATTGTACTTTTGTTTGCTTTATTTGTGCTATTATTGCGCATTCTAATACTCAGTGTAATAAATACCACGAAAGAAAAAAAAAAGCGGGGCGCAGTGGCAGAGAACTTGGTCGAGAATGTGAACGTGGCAGGTTCGGTTCCTCCTGCCACCCTCACATTTTATTCACGGTTTTTTATAATTTTATTGCAATAATATTTTTAGTGTCTACCATATTCCTGTGGCAATTAGTTTGTGCCGTAAACTAAGTTTTGGCGATGCGTTAGCAGTTGCCGATGTTCGAGGCTTCGAATCTGCCTCTGTTACCGTTTCAGAAACCAATGGTTGACGATCACAAAATATTAACTCGCACATTAAAGTGACATCTGTGCACTCTTAAAAAAAAGAGAGTCAAAAGGGAGTCACGTCTGCTTGACTCTCTTTGTGGCAGCCGATGACCACCTTTTTCTCTAAGGGGAGTCACAATGCTCTGGTCGACGCTCCTGAATGAAATAGATGACTCCCTTGCTCCAAGGGAGTCAGTGATGGTTCTGCATATACAGGGTGGGCTTTTTTTAAAAAGAAAGCTTCACTGGCTGCGACCAAGATACAGTTCGCTGCTTTGGCTTGTGGTATACTGAAAAATTTTGGTTGAGAATATATAACATGGATTCGTAAAATGTGGAATTACGCACGTGTTGTGTTATGGCTTCAGTTACGATATTGCTGAAACGGCGCTTCGAAAACGTCTACAAGTAAACAGGGTTCTTAAAAAATCTTGCCCCCAAGCGAAACATTGAGAGTTATGACAACGTTTAACAATCGCAGCGCTGACAAATTTGCGAATCTTCGCACGTTTGCAAGCGAGGTTTGTAGATTCCTACGACAGCATGTATGGCAGAAAACATACATTTATTAGTGAAATGGACGTGCATGGTGTTGAACGCACTGGCGATCGGGAACACATCTAACTCGACGGCCGTAAAAACATTTGCCGCAAAGCTGGCATGATAACCGCGCAGACCGGTTATCAAGGCGACGCTTTACCGCGTCTCCTAAAGAGCGACAATACTACCAGAATTATAGCTCGCGTGGTCATCATTTCTGCCCGCCACAGCTAAACTATATCTTCACGATAATCCGCGCGGGCCACCAAATCGCTCAGCAAACGTTGAGCACAGCTAGGCACGCACACACGGCCTCACCGCACTCTCCCTAGCCCCTAGAGCAGGGGATGCACGTTCACCTGCGCCTCCTCCCACCGTACAGCCCTTACAGACACACACAGGGCACGCTTCGCCTCCTCCACCCTGATATTATTCAATAGAGCTTGAACTATGCATGGATGTATGTTCTATAGCACCAAAACAAAACCGAAACCATTTAGGCGTTCGTGGAGGCTACTTTAATCCAAAGCCGAAGCCATCAATACGAGACAGCCATTTTGGCCTGGCGTCGTTAGACTGGTTAGACGGCATTGTTCGTGATCCGTCTCGTTGTGGTCGTTCTTTAGTCCGCCAGAATAATCTGTGTCGTCAGGCGTGATTGCAAGTGATTGTTTTGCGTGACTTTCTTCGTGCTATGCATTCGTGGCGTAGTATCGTATCGTCGGCTCGCTCTTGCCGTGTCTGGCTGATCGTTTTGCGTGACTTTTCTTCCGTGCTATGCATTCGTGGCGTAGTATCGTGTCGTCGGCTCACGCTTGCCGTGACTGGCTGAAGCAGTGTCACTCAGTGTTTGGGAAAAGCAGCCTCCGGACGGAGAAGTTCCTGCAGTAAGCTTCGTTTCGTCGTGAACTTGCCTGAGCAAGATGGCAGCGCATGACGGATCCCAGTGGCACCGACAGACGAAGCCTGTGGACGACGCTCCTACGGTCGTTATAGATTTCAGGTGAGTTCTGCCGGCTTCTGCCTACAACTCTTTTATTCGCTTCACACGTAGCTTTGCCACTTGTCTTTCTGATGTTCCAGTTGCACGGATTTTGCTATCGTGTTTCAATGGCTTGGCAACGACGAAAACCGCACTGGACTATCCAGTAGCGGGTAAAACGGAGTGGTGCGCGCCAATATCGTGTTTCCTTATTCCATACATGCCAGAAAAAGAAAAACATGAAATTGCGAGTTGAAATCTCGGTTGCAAGTCGAGTGTGGTGACACGTAGAGCAACGTTGCACCGATATATATTTGAAGGGTAAGATCAGCTGATCAAAATCAATCTAATGCACCCGGCCCGAACATGCCTGATATCCAGATGATTTTGGCTCGTGAAACTCTAGAATTTAGTGTTTCTTTCCTTTGCTACCCAGACGTTCAAACACGTTTAATACGTATTTATTCGCTGCATATTCGAACTTCTCGCCGTGTTTGCTTGTTTGTGTGTGTGTGTGTGTGTCTGTGTGTGTGTGTGTGTGTGTGTGTGCGTGCGTGCGTGCGTGCGTGCGTTAACTGCTATAAAACTTTGATGCAATAGCTTTTGTAGCACGGTTTCATTTAATTGAAACAGTGGTGACTTGATCTTATGATGCTAAAAATTATCATGCAACAAAGGTAAATGTGAGTTCACTTCAAAGTTGTAGTTTTTTTTTTTGTCCACAAACTGCATACGAGCATAACCTCATCCTCCTGTGATACTTGCTTTGTCTAATGTGGTGTGGTGCTAGTACCTAATAGTAAACACAACACCGGCTAGTAATAATGGCAGTAAACATACTGCTCAAACGCTGTGTTTCGTGGATATTGGATGCCTTTGTTATACCAGCCGTGGTTCAGTTCGTTATTATTTTCAACACAAAGATACAGTCTACAGTGATGTTGTGGGCAGTGGACAAAATCCTTTAAAATGGACTTGGAAGCGTTACGCTGCGAAGCCCAAGGACGCGGGTTCTATTCCTGACCCCGGCAGCTGCATTTAGAAGGGGGCGAGATACAGAAACTCCCATGCCCTCTGATTTGTGCACGTTGAAGAACTCCAGGTAGTTGAAATTAATCCGTGATCTCCCACTATGTAGCACCGCTTAATCGCATTGTGCTTTTCGCTCATAAATCTCTAGCAATTATTGCTTCGTCATTATACCTCGAAACACTCGCTGTATCCTATTTGAATTCTATTCGCCATAGTCTGCAATGAATATTTAGCACTTTTTACAGCAGGGTACCTCATTTGACATTCTTTTACAATGCACCTTAATTGTCCCAATTTCGTGCCATAATCAGCTGTTGTTTTTAATATGTATATAAGTCACTTCAGCACTGTTCCTTTTTGTTTGACCGCTTCTCATCACCTCGATTGTTTGAGGTTTGAGGTGATGTTTGTGCTGCACAGTTTGCCCGAGTTTGCTCCCAACCCTCTATACTGGTCAACGCTGGCTGGTGGGTTGTCCTTCCAGACAAACGGAAAAACGGGACCTTTGCCTGTTGATATAGATCTGAAGAAAAAATGGCACATTAGGCCTTTAGAATAGCTGCACCTTCGTGCAGCTGTTCTGAAGCCAGGCACTAGAAGGGCACGCTCACAATGATGCGACAGAAAGAAGGCAGTGAAGGCAAGCCCAGTCTTGTCGTACATTCGCCATATTTCGTGTAGCTGTATACACATTTTGCCATTTTCTTCGTTAAACTAATAATAACATTTGGCGTTTAACATCCCAAAACCACGATATGATTGAGAGACGCCGTAGTAGAGGGCTCTGGAAATTTCGACTACCTGGGGTTCTTTAACGTGCAGCTAAATCTAAGTACATGGGCCTCAAACATTTTCGCCTCCAACGAAAATGCAGCCGCCGAGGCCGGGACTCGATCCCGCGACCTACAGGTCTTCGTTAAAATACTGCTAGTCTTGTGGTTATGGTGCTCTACTGCTGACCCGCAGGTTGCGGGATCGAATCCTGGCCGCCGCGGCCGCATTTTCGATGGAGGCGAAAATGGTTTAGACCCGTGTGCTTAGATTTAGGTGCACGTTAAAGAACTCCAGGTAGTCGAAACTTCCGAAGCCCTCCACTACGGCGTCTCTCATAATCTTATCGTGGTTTTGGCACGTCAAACCCCAACAATTATTATTATTATTAAAATACTGCTGCCATGCTATACAGGGTGATTTTTTTTCAGACAGTACATATCTTTTATAAAAAAACTCTATGACAGTCACGCTCCAGTAGTACTCTAGTTCGAGGCGGAAATAATCTGCCGCAAAAAAAATGCGTTGACGGGACTAATTAACAAAAACCCGTCAACTAATTTTTTATATATTGACTTGAGGGCAGTTGTTTATATTAGAAATTTGTAGTGCGTGCCGCTTTATGGTACACCCATTTTTCAGAAATCATGAAAGTTTTACGTAACTCGAGATATTTATTGTGAAATTTTAAGGGCTAAATCAAAACTGATCGTGTCCGGCACACAGAAAACGCTGTTTTTCTGTTACGTCAGACCGGAGCTGCCCGCGACAAGGGAGTGACGAAATTTGAATGAAGGCGCGTCGTGGTCGTACCTTTTCGTGAAAACTGGCAAGTCATCTAACTTGCGTCAGCGAATCGCCTTACCTTTGCATGTGGCGTTTGGTGCTCATTTGTTTCTTTCGAGATGCGCGCATCCGAAACGGCAGTAATATCAACCTTTTCTTTCTATTGTCACGTGCGAAAAGGAGGTCCCCGGGCAAGAAATACCACGCTGGCAGAAAGACTGACGCAGGTCTAATAATATGGCCGCGCCAAAACCAACAAAGACTGAGCGAGAGCGCGCGCTGTCCCAAACGACTTCTTCGTTTGCTTTTGCTCGATGCGGGCTCGTGCTCGCCGCAGTTCATCATCCAGGTGGCATTATTCCCCCACTGAAAAAAAAAGCATCGCCCCGATGCTCGTGCAAGCGGACATGCATAAGCAGAAAAGACCAAACGGGCACAGTGTGGGCACTTCGTAAAAAAAAAATGAGAAGGCCGAGGCACAGTCGCACTAACGCGTGAAGTACGGCTTGAGTCGTAGAACGTGAACAATCTCTGGGTAGTGCTTTCGACGTTGGGGTGACATGGTTCCACCTGGGACAACCTCATAATTCACATCACTCATGCGACGCACCACTTTGTACGGTCCAAAGTAGCGACTCAGGAGCTTTTCGGACAACCCTTGGCGGCGAACCGGAGTCCATACCCAAACTTGATCTCCTGGGTGGTATTCGACGTGTCGATGGCGAAGATTATAGCGGCAGGCATCTGCAGTTTGCTGTTGCGTGATGTGGAGTCGTGCCAACTGGCGAGCTTCTTCGGCGTATTGAGTAAGCTGCTCAGCTTCAGGTGTAAGCGAAGCGTCGTAGTCGTGTGGCAGCATAGCGTCCAGCATGGTTTGTACCTCACGCCCGTAGACGAGACGGAACGGCGTGAATCGTGTTGTTTCCTGGATGGCAGTGTTGTACGCAAATGTTACGTACGGCAGGACCTGATCCCACGTCTTGTGCTGAACGTCCACATACATGGATAACATGTCGGCGATGGTTTTGTTCAGTCGTTCCGTCAAGCCGTTAGTCTGCGGATGATACGCCGTCGTCTTGCGGTGGTTCGTGTAGCTGAGTTTGAAAACGTCATCAATAAGCTGGGCCGTGAAAGCTGTTCCTCTATCAGTGATCACGCACGACGGGGCGCCATGCCGAAGAACGATCTGGTCGATGAAAAACTGGGCAACATCCGAAGCCGTAGCTCGTTGTAGGGCCCTTGTCTCGGCGTATCTCGTTAGGTAAACTGTCGCCACGACGATCCACTTGTTACCGGCAGATGACAGCGGAAATGGCCCCAGTAAATCCATTCCTATTCGATCGAACGGCGCCCTAGGTGGTGTGATGGGTTGCAGCAGGCCTGCAGGCTTCAGTGACGGAGATTTGCGGCGTTGGCACTCACCGCAGCTTTTTACGTAGCGCTTCACGTATGCAGCAAGTTTGGGCCAGTAGTACGCCTGTTTAACTCTGGCGAGGGTTCGTGAAGAACCTAAGTGGCCGGATGTGGGCTCGTCATGGCAGGCAAGAAGAATGTCGTCTCGCATGTCAGAAGGGACGACTAACAGGTAGGCTTTCCCGTTGCCGTTCAGGTTTTTCTTGTACAAGACACCACTGCGCAGACAGAATGACACGAGATTGCGAGAAAGGTGTCGTGGTACGGGAGTGTTGCGTCCTTCTAGATTGTCGATGATTGCGCGAATCTCGGCGTCCTCGTGTTGTCGTGCGATCAAGTCACTTGCAGTGAGAACTCCGAGGAAGCCGCTGTCGTCCTCAGTGTCGGGATCACAACCTTCAGTAGGTGCACGGGACAACGAATCAGCATCTTCGTGCTTGCGGCCTGATTTATAGACGATGGTAAGGTCAAACTCTTGCAAGCGAAGGCTCCATCGTGCCAACCGCCCAGACGGGTCTCGTAAATTGGCTAACCAGCACAATGAATGATGGTCGGTCACCACCTTGAAGTGACGACCGTACAGGTAAGGCCTGAATTTCATGGTTGCCCATACTACTGCGAGGCACTCCTTCTCTGAGGTAGAATAGTTCGTCTCGGCGCGAGAGAGGGTACGGCAGGCGTAAGCTATTACTCGCTCAGTGCCTTCTTGGTGTTGGACAAGAACGGCGCCAAGACCTATATTGCTCGCGTCGGTATGAACTTCTGTGGCAGCATCCTCGTCGAAGTGAGCAAGGACTGGTGGTGCCTGCAAACGTTCCCGTAGATTGATGAAAGCCGTGTCCTGTTCTTCATTCCAGGTGAATGGTACATCTTCACGTGTGAGGCGAGTCAGAGGTTCGGCAATCTTAGAAAAATTGCGATGAAGCGGCGATAGTAGGCGCAGAGGCCGAGGAAGCGACGTACTGCTTTCTTGTCACGGGGAACAGGAAAAGAGGCAACGGCGGTGGTCTTGTCGGGGTCAGGTCGAACGCCGTCTGCGCTCACAACATGGCCCAGAAATTTGAGTTCTTTGTAACCGAAGTGGCATTTTTCTGGCTTCAGCGTGAGGTTTGCAGAGCGGAGCGCTTCCAGAACAGCCTGCAGACGCATCAGGTGTTGTTCAAAGGTGACCGAAAAGACGACGACATCATCAAGATAAACAAGGCAAGTGTGCCACTTTAGACCGGTGAGAACAGTGTCCATCATTCTTTGGAATGTCGCTGGCGCGGAACACAGGCCGAAGGGGAGCACCTTGAATTCATACAGGCCATCCGGTGTAACAAAAGCAGTTTTTTCGCGGTCACGTTCGTCAACCTCAATCTGCCAGTATCCGCTTTTCAGGTCTATGGAAGAAAAATACTTGGCCCGTCGCAGTCTGTCCAATGAATCATCGATGCGCGGCAAAGGATACACGTCTTTTTTAGTCACGCAATTTAGCTTCCTGTAGTCAACGCAAAAACGCAATGTTCCGTCTTTTTTCTTTACTAGAACGACTGGCGATGACCACGGACTATTGGATGGCTGTATAACATCATCTTGGAGCATCTCTTTGACTTGCTCATTTATCGCGTCACGCTCTTTGGCCGAAACTCGGTAGGGCTGTTGTTTAATGGGCGAGGCATCGGTGTGCGTAATAATCCTGTGCTTCGTAATGGGCGTTTGACGCACCTTCGAGGACGAAGCGAAGCACCCTTGAAATTTAAGCAGCAATTCATGCAGTGCCGTTCGTTCTTGCTCCGAGAGGCTCGAATTTATGTCCACCCTTCCGAGCGCTGAAGAGGCATCTGTCGATGTCGATTGGAGCCCACTCTGCATTGATGTAGCCGTAAAACATTCAGCGACGCCTTCTATGGGGTAGGCGAAAGCGATGGCAGTGCGAGGAAAAAGGTGCCGCTGCTCATTACTAAAATTCGTCACAAGCAGTGTCGCACGGCTGTCGCGAAGCGTGACGAGGCTGCGGGCAGCGCAGATACCTATGCTAAACAAAAGTGCCAAGATGCCTTCGGCGACTGCCTCACCGTTACGTAGTTCGTCACACACGACATCAACCAGGACGCTTGAACGCGGGGGCAACGTGATGCTGTCGGCAGAAACGCGAAACGTGCTGATATGACGGTCATCGGGTTTCTCTGCTGCTCTTTCTGTCGAGAATGTGACGGTGCGCTCTCGAAGGTCAATAATTGCACCGTATTCCCGTAGAAAGTCGACGCCTAAGATGAGGTCTTGGGAGCATTCAGGAAGTATAAGGCAACTGCAGAGGAAAGTACGTCCACGAATGCCGACTCTGGTCGTGCACATCCCGAGAGGGGTGATTACGTGTCCGCCGGCTGTACGGATTTGTCGTCCGTACCACGGCGTCGCAACTTTCTTCAGATGCGTCGCAAGTTTTCTGCTCATGATGGAATAGTCAGCCCCGGTGTCTACTAAAGCACTAGCGTCGTGGCGGCCGTCGAGCACGACAGGTATGTCTAAGGAGAGTCGGCTTTCGAGTTCAGGTGCTGTCGCCGTCGAATTGCTGCTGGTCCGTACTTGCGTCGATGGGAGGCCTTGCTCACGTCGATTGTCAGCGGCCTCGCCCCCGAAGGTCGCTGCCTTAGTTTTCCCGTCTAGGGCTTGGCGAACGCGCTGGCGCCGCCACTGGGTAGTTCCGGAAATCTGGAGAAGATCGTCTTGGAGACGGTGATCGCGACTGCCGCCGCAACGGCAGTGGCATGCGCTGCTGGGACAGGTATTCCTCGATCGCTCTCGGTCTTTCACCAAATCTTGGCCTTGGCGAGTCGACGGCGAAACCCCGAAGTCCAAGGCGGCGATATGGGCATTCGCGGTATACATGTCCGGCTTCACCACAGTGATAGCACAGCGGCCGCCTGTACGGTGTGCGCCATACGTCCGATTTCCTAGGGAGCGGCTGCCGATTCTCGAAATGCTGGATCGGTTGCACTGACGGAAGTGTATCGTGCGGCGTAGGGTGTACAAAGCGCGGTGGGGTAGGAATGTACCGGCTCACAGCCTCGGCGTACGATGGACGTCGGGACTCCGTCCGGGTCGAGGTAACCTCGGGCGAGGTAACATCGCTGGAAAGCGGGACTTGCAGAGCCTGATGAACTTCGCTCCTTATGAGGCTGGAGATGGATCCTGCAGCAGGAGGTTGAGGCGGGCAGTGAATCCTTTGTAGCTCGTCGCGTACCACTGATCTGATGAGGTCGCAGAGAGCTTCGATATTGATGTTACTGCCGGCAGCTCCAATCTGGCCCATCGGTGAAGCGACATTGATCTGGCGGTCGTACACAGCTGACCGCTGCTGCAGCATCTTTTCCATGGTCGTGGCTTCGGTTAAAAACTCCGCCACAGTCTTCGGGGGACTTCGGACGAGTCCAGCGAAGAGCTGCTCCTTAACTCCTCGCATTAAGTGACGCAGCTTCTTATCTTCTGCCATAGCCGGGTCAGCACGACGGAAGAGGCTCGTCATGTCCTCGACGTACATCATCACGCTTTCGTTCGGCATTTGAATGCGCGACTGAATGGCCCGCTCCGCTCGTTCACGGCGATCGGGATTAGCGTAACTTGCCAGCAGCTGACGGCAAAAACACACTCCACGTCGAGAAGGGTTCACGGTTCTCGTACCAGGTACGAGCGCCATCCTCGAGGCTGAAGTACACGTTCCTCAGCTTGTTGGCGTCGGTCCACCCGTTGAAATCAGCGACGCGTTCAAAGTGAGCCAACCAGTCCTCGACGTCCTCTAAGACGGAGCCATGGAACACCCTCGGTACTCGTGGCTTCTGCAGCGTGTAGTTAGCAGTTGAAGTGCCTTCCATACCGCTTTCGGGTGGTGCAGTTGACGTCATCTCGGGTAGAGGTTCACGTTCGGGGGGCAATCCTCGGATTCTTCGGCTGGCCCGGTGGACAGGTGTTGTCACTGCAGGTACAGGGCTACCAGGAGGCGTTAGGACCATTGGCTGGGATTACCCAGCACCTCCACCAGTTGTCACGTGCGAAAAGGAGGTCCCCGGGCAAGAAATACCACGCTGGCAGAAAGACTGACGCAGGTCTAATAATATGGCCGCGCCAAAACCAACAAAGACTGAGCGAGAGCGCGCGCTGTCCCAAACGACTTCTTCGTTTGCTTTTGCTCGATGCGGGCTCGTGCTCGCCGCAGTTCATCATCCAGGTGGCACTATGTTTACAGATAAGTACCACACATCGCACCCAAATAATAAGCTGTTTACTTGTGTATTTCTGAATGCTTGCAGATTTTCCTGATCACATTCTGCTTCGGCCCACCTTCATTAAACTATCATCACCTTCTTTTCACGTGTAGCTCCGAGCTTACGTAACAGAGAAGCGATGTTTCCTGCACGTCAGGCGCTATCAGTTTCGATTTCGTCCTTGAAATTCAAGGATGAATATCACGAATTACATGTAACTTTTGCGATTAAAAAAAATGTGTATGCCATAAATTGGCACGCGATACAACCTTCTAATATAAACAACTACCTCCAGGTCAGGAATTAAAAGTTAATTAATGAGTTTTTGTTAATTAATCTCTTCATTGCCATTTTAGTTGCAGCAAACTATTTCCTTCTTGACATAGAGTGTGTGCGCGAAAACATCTTGAGCGTGACTATTATACAATTTTGATAAGAAATATGCGTTCTCTAAAAAAACATCCTTCTAATTGTACGGAGGTCATGCAGCGGAAACAGTTGCAGCTGGCTAAGGGAGTAACAGACCCTCAAAGTACAGCAAAGTTAATAAGTATCCCTGGTTTTGTTCATTGCCATGACACTTCATGGAATCTGGTGTGTGAGCGCTGCCCTTGTCAGATTAAAAGGTGATCGACCTGTCTGTCATCATGTGTTTATTTTTGTGCACTTGACTATTTCAGGTTGCTTCAAGACTGCACATTGAAGCTCTACAGCTGCATTTGACCAGGAAGCCTCCCTGGAAACTTCGCGTCTCGAGGTAGTCAAGACGTGTCCAAGAATTCGGAATAGCCACGCTTAAGGTCTGGCCGTGAGTGGTCTCGAATCAGTGCAACCTGCTGTCCTTTTCGCCAGAATGCCACCTGACCCTGACATGGTCTTGGAACACGACACTGCCAAGCTCATGCACGCAAGCTGTGTCACCTATTGGGGTCCTGTATCTCAGATGACTACATGAGAATCCTGTACTACATGAGAACTACACATGTTGCATGTTTTGCGCTGTATGCCACATAAAATATGTAATGGATGTCGCAAAGAAGTGCTTGATGGCTGGCCATTGATTCCTATTCATAAAAACTGACTGCTGGCTATGCTAATGTTTAGGCCAGGTCTAGTATATTGCCGCATTTGACAGTAATGAACGATGTTAGCGAAATTATTGCTTTTCATATCTCACTCATTCTGACAGTAATGTGTCTCGCTGTATTTCTGGACGGTGTTTCTGTATTTCAGTTCTGTACAGAACTCTCCATACCACCGCTAAATATATATATTTATATATATCATACCTTATATATAAGGTACTTGACACACGACGTACGTTTTAGCATTAGCATAGTGCTAAAACGTACGTCGTGTGTCAAATGCCTTCCTACAGTATCAGGACCTTCGTGATCTTTCTGTAGCTCTTATATTTAAGGATCATTCCATGCCAAGTGTCCCAGACGTGGCGCTCGCACATCGCAGCTTTTGCTGATAAAATTTGTGCCTTTTTCCTGTGCCACATGGAGTATTGTAACAAAACATTCTTGCTCGAAAAAATTTTTGACGGTCCTGGCACCCCCTCGAATTTCGCTTCTATTTATTAAACTGTACCTAATAGAAAAATGTGTATAAAATCTACTTTTGTGTGTTGAGCTTCTAAACTGCGCTTGCGCTATCGCAGAGGTTCTGTTTAGTTGTCCCATTCATTATTTCCGAATTTTTGTGTTTCACTACCAGCTACGTAGCTTCAAAAACTACAAAAATCTTCAAAGTTCGTGAATTTTTCTTGAGCTATCTGGAACTCACCCTAACCAATATTAATAATAGCCTGATTTCCAGGAAAGTGTATTTTAGTACAGAAATGTTTAGGGGTAAAATAGACTTCAGATCTTTCCGAAAAAAAATTGTGAAATTAGAAAAAAATGTACGATTTGTTGCATGTTTGACCATATTTTTCATACTGATGCGTTCAAAGTAAAAATCCTCGTCATGCGGCGTTTGATAAAAGACTTCATTGTTAAGTAATGAAAAAAGTCTTATCAAATCATTTTTTTGTTTTAAGAAAGAAAATAATTTTTGAATTTGGCCCTCCGAACGCGCAGTGCATTTCATTTTGTTGCCACTTCGCCGCAAAGCACGTGGTAGCCCTTGCAGCTGACACTCGTCACAGGCAACGGCCAGATGCGAGATGTATGTCAGTGGCTCGTGAGTGGTCGAAAGTCTTGTCACGTTGATGTCAGGGCGACGAGTAATGAATTCGCGTTACAATGTGAGCTTGCTTGGCGGGCCCAATGGGAAGTATGGACGCCCGAGAGCAGCCTATGGCGTCGTTGGCACAATGTGCTAGAGGCCGTCTGTACAACATGTATACCCTGAGAAAGAAGTGTGTACAGTGTGCATTATTTCTTTCAGTATGTGTATGCTAGTTGTGCAGACGTCCCTCTAGGACATTGTGCCAACGACTCCACATGCTGCTCTCGGGCGTCCATATTTCCCATTGGGCCCGCCTAGCAAATGCTCATTGTAGCGCAAATTCATTACTCGTCGCCCTGACAGCGCGACAAGACTTTCGACCACTCACGAGCCGCTGACATACATCTCGCATCTGGCCGCTGCCTGTGATGAGTGTCAGCTGTAAGGGCGACCACGTGCTTTGCGGCGAAGTGGCAGCAAAATGAAATGCACTGCGCGATCGGAGGGCCAAATTCAAAAATTATTTTCTTCCTTAAAACAAAAACAATGATTTCATTAGACTTTCTTCGTTACTTAACGATGAAGTCTTCTATCAAACGCCACATGACGAGGATTTTTACTTTGACCGCATCAGTATGAAAAATACGGTCAAACATGTGACAAATCGTACATTTTCTCAAATATCACAATTTTTTCGGAAAGATTTGAAGTCTATTTTACCCCTAATCATTTCTGTACTAAAATACACTTTCCTGGAAATCAGGCTATGATTAATATTGGTTAGGGTGAGTTGCAAATAGCTCAAGAAAAATTCACGAACTTTCAAGATTTTTGTAGTTTTTGAAAATACGTAGCTGGTAGTGAAACACAAAAAAAATCGGAAATAATGAATGGGACAACTAAACAGAACCTCTGTGATAGCGCAAGCGCGGTTTCGTAGCTCAACACACAAAAATAGATTTTATACACATTTTTCTATTAGGTACAGTTTAATAAATAGAAGCGAATTTCGAGGGGGTGCCATGATTGTCAAAATTTTTTTCGACCAAAAGTGTTTTGCCACAATACTCCATGTGGCACAGGAAAAAGGCACAAATTTTATCAGCTCTGTGATGTGCGAGCGCCACGTCTGGGACACTTGGCATGGAATGACTCACACACACACACACACACACACACACACACACACACACACACACACACACACACACACACACACACACACACACACGCACGCACGCACGCACGCACGCACACACACACACACACACACACATATATATATATTGAGAGAGCGTAGGCATGGGCAAGTTGGTAATTCATGTTTGACTTTTTGAGCGCGCAAAAGAACAGGGACGAAAAACGACGCGGACACAGCGCTGACTTCCAACATATGCTTTATTTTCTACAGTGGTACATATATATATATATAGACAACAAAAAGCAACGCACGCAGGCGCATTGTACAGAAAGGCTTCATGTAAAACCACAAATAAGTATGCATGATAAGCAATCAAACAACCTGATACCGGATTTTTTTCTTCTTTAAGAGATCAAGCGGTCATTCCTGACTACCACTATCGTCTAGTCACCCTGTGGGCCTTGCTTAGAAAGTCTAGTTCTTTTTGGATAGGTCAATTGAAGGTGCACTAATGCACATGTCTCCCAAACTTGCAATCTTCGCCGCTTCAGTTATCTCACGTGTTGTTTATGCCTGGCTCCTTCCTGTCGCAGTGCACTGCGAATACATGGGATCGCACCCACACTTCCTGCAGTGGAAAGCCAAATGTCCCACACCTCCAGTTCGCACGTTATTTGCGTGCTCACGCAGCCTGTCATTGGCACACCGTCCCGTCTGCCCTATGTATTTCTTGCCACAGGACAGCAGTAACTCATAAACGATGTTGTTCTCACATTTAACAAAGCTTTCTTTGTGCTTTTTTTGGCACCTGGGTTTTTCAGAACCACTGTAGGAGGCCTTGCACAGATTATAAAGCTTGTTTGGTGCTGAAAGGACGACTCTTACGTTGGCGTTGTTTCCTATCTTTTTCAGCCTATGTGAGACATCGTGAAGGTACGGTATGACGGCGCATTTCTGCTTGACAGGCTCCGTTTCTGGTGAAGCCTGCTCCTCACCCTCGCGAGCATGTTTGACAGTCTTGAGAAGACCCTCCGCCACAGATGTGACGACATACTGAGGAAACCCCGCCTTTTTCAGGCGGTCAGCTTGCGCCTGGAAACTACACGAACACTTGTGAGGACATGAGCGGCGAAGCGCATTCATTAGGGTTAATTTTGCAATACCCCTTTTAACTAGCTTGGAGTGGCCCGAAGAAAACGGCAGAAGCGGCTTATTGGCCCTAGGCTCGTACGACCAGCAGACCTGGTCTTGCTCGAAGAACATTCGTATGTCAAGAAAACGCAAGGCGTTGTTTTGCGGCATTTCATGCGTGACTGCGAGCGGTTGCAGGAAACGCGTGAACAGATCAAGTACGTTTGAAGAATCATTGCCAAATTCGCCTGGACTTGATTCTAGAAAGACAACGTAGTCGTCTACATATCTAAACACCTTCTTTACATTTGTGCCTGTTACTAGAAACTAGAAACTGAGCTAACAGGCACAAATGTAAAGAAGGTGTTTAGATATGTAGACGACTACGTTGTCTTTCTAGAATCAAGTCCAGGCGAATTTGGCAATGATTCTTCAAACGTACTTGATCTGTTCACGCGTTTCCTGCAACCGCTCGCAGTCACGCATGAAATGCCGCAAAACAACGCCTTGCGTTTTCTTGACATACGAATGTTCTTCGAGCAAGACCAGGTCTGCTGGTCGTACGAGCCTAGGGCCAATAAGCCGCTTCTGCCGTTTTCTTCGGCCCACTCCAAGCTAGTTAAAAGGGGTATTGCAAAATTAACCCTAATGAATGCGCTTCGCCGCTCATGTCCTCACAAGTGTTCGTGTAGTTTCCAGGCGCAAGCTGACCGCCTGAAAAAGGCGGAGTTTCCTCAGTATGTCGTCACATCTGTGGCGGAGGGTCTTCTCAAGACTGTCAAACATGCTCGCGAGGGTGAGGAGCAGGCTTCACCAGAAACGGAGCCTGTCAAGCAGAAATGCGCCGTCATACCGTACCTTCACGATGTCTCACATAGGCTGAAAAAGATAGGAAACAACGCCAACGTAAGAGTCGTCCTTTCAGCACCAATCAAGCTTTATAACCTGTGCAAGGCCTCCTACAGTGGTTCTGAAAAACCCAGGTGCCAAAAAAAGCACAAAGAAAGCTTTGTTAAATGTGAGAACAACATCGTTTATGAGTTACTGCTGTCCTGTGGCAAGAAATACATAGGGCAGACGGGACGGTGTGCCAATGACAGGCTGCGTGAGCACGCAAATAACGTGCGAACTGGAGGTGTGGGACATGTGGCTTTCCACTGCAGGAAGTGTGGGTGCAATCACATGTATTCGCAGTGCACTGCGACAGGAAGGAGCCAGGCACAAACAACACGCGAGATAATTGAAGCGGCGAAGATTGCAAGTTTGGGAGACATGTGCATTAGTGCACCTTCAATTGACCTATCCAAAAAGAACTAGACTTTCTAAGCAAGGCCCACAGGGTGACTAGACGATAGTGGTAGTCAGGAATGACCGCTTGATCTCTTAAAGAAGAAAAAAATCCGGTATCAGGTTGTTTGATTGCTTATCATGCATACTTATTTGTGGTTTTACATGAAGCCTTCCTGTACAATGCGCCTGCGTGCGTTGCTTTTTGTTGTCTATATATATATATATGTACCACTGTAGAAAATAAAGCATATGTTGGAAGTCAGCGCTGTGTCCGCGTCGTTTTTCGTCCCTGTTCTTTTGCGCGCTCAAAAATGTCAAACACACACACACACACACACGCACACATATATATATATATATATATATATATATATATATATATATATATATATATATATATATATATAAAATGCTTAACAATTGTGGTGACGAGGCTAAGGACTACGCATTATTCGCAGGACGTTGTGCCTATAGTTTAGGTGCTTACTGATAAAACAGTAGGTTGTCATTACAATGTGAACATGTATGAAATGGCATGAAGTGTTTAAAACCGATTCAAAGAATAATTTTACGAATCGCAGAAATTTCAGTTTGTTTATAGGATGAAGGCATGCAGACGTGAAAGAGAAGACACAGACAAACCAAACGCTAGCGTTTGAGCTGTCCACATCTCTTCTGTTTCCGTGTTGCATGGCTTACTTTCTTCTAGAATCAACATTTTTTGTTGTTTTACGCGAGCGGAAATTGTTCTGAGACTCATCTATATAAACTTCGAGTAGTATTTTATTTCCCCCAGAGGAATCGAGTGCAGCACTGTAAAGTTGCTACAAAAACTTGTTGCGGCTGTCATGCATCCACCACAGTGTTCCTGTTTGAGTAAGCCCGGTGGAAGTGCCTTGTTGAGTAACAAGAGGTAGCGGCACCAACTTTCGTCGATTGTCAGATACAAACCCTAATGGTGTTCGCTCTGATTTGAAGTTCTTTTGAAATTCTTGATCAATCTCTATAAAACTTGTTTAGTTTATGTGTATTTGTACGCTGATTTTGAAAATGCAAATATTTTTCTACTATTATATGTCGTGTTAAGTATATCAAACATTTCATGTGCCATGTTAGGCCTGCACGAGTTACAAAGTAAGCATATCACAATAATATGGAATGGGAACTGCATGCAACATAACCAGAATGCATGTCCTAAACCCACTTAACAATAGTCATAGTATGCTGAACATTGACCAGTAAGTGTATGTCTAGCTGGTGATTCGCTCACGAGAGTTCAATATTACGTAACTTTTAACTCAAATGGGTTTAAAACGCGAGTTCGTATGTGGGCTAGTGGGTTCATGAACATTATGCCAGAACAGCGCAGTAAACTCCTTTAAAACTATTGCATACAGTTTTTATCCCCTAACTATAGCGATATGTCGATTTACTTTGTAACTCCAAGTTTGGAAAGGCTTGCTCATCAAGACACATGAAATTTTTATGTGTAAAAACTGCGTTTTCTTCCAGATAATTGCATATTTGAAATCGCCACATAAGTAAACCTAAACTCAGCAAGTTTCATCAATATCGACCAAGAAGAAAAATAAACGCATTATTTGTTGCAGAGTGTCTCATTGAGTACCACGAAGTGGTCACACTGACTCTTGCCAGGGGAGTCATGTACACCACTGTCCTTAAGGACAACGGAGTCAAAGGAACGCTCCAGTGGGGGTCAGCGTTACCATGGCAAAGGGGTTACCCTGACTACCTAGAGGTACTAGCGGGAAATAAAAGGTAGTCACGTAGACTCCTGCGTTGGGAGTAATACATACTCTCTCTGCTTGTGAAGAAGGGAGTCGTTGGTCTGAAGAACGAAGGGAGTCGTTTGACACCCCAAATTGTGAAGAAGGGAGTCGTTGGTCTGAAGAACGAAGGGAGTCGTTTGACACCCCAAAAGGTCATCATATGTGTAGCGAGGCGATTACCACCCAAAGGTAGTCAGTACAGACACCCTTTTTTTTTAGAGTGTGGTGTCTATGCTCGAAGGGTTATGGTTAAGAGACAGTTATATATCGCTGTGCGGCATCAGCCAGAAGCTCGTGCTATTTTGCACTCCGTCTGCTTTGGAGGGAGTTCCCGACCATGTTGAAGCTACGTCGGCGCTGGAGTTGCGTGGATTGGGAACTCGACCTGAGCAGCAGAATTCGCGTTCTCTATTACTCTGCCTTAAAGGATAGAGTAAGTTCCGCGGCTAACTCTCCACTACTCCCCCACGGAGTTAAATAACTCTGGCGAGAGTAATACAGCCGCTTTACTTTTGCAGTACTCCTTCTACATCTGTGAGGGAACGTATTAAATACACTTAAGAATTTCCGCCAGTTTAGTAGCTCCGTGTACGTGTGCAGACCTATTTCTGAATGCAAACTTTCTTTTCATTTATTCCCCTAACGTGTGCTGGCTTGTAGTCAGGATTTGAATTACTCTTATTGGCCATGTGGTACTGGTGGCTCGGCAATACGGCCTTTCCTGCGGAACATAGGAACTTCATGGTTTTCCTTCTACAGTGTGCGTGCGCAACAGTTTATCCTCTGTTGTTAGCCTTCACCATTATTTCTCATTCGCTGCCTCAATCAAAGCGTAGTTTTCTGAAGACAGATGACAATCTTGGCATGCACCGCTTAATGTCTTTCGTCCTTCCAATCGAAGGGGAGACAACTTTTATTATTGTTGAGCTTTATGGTCCCAAAACCGCGATATGATTATGAGAAACGCCGTAGTGAAGGACTCCGGAAATTTCGACCACCTGGGGCCCTTTAACCTGCAGCCAAATCTAAGCACATGGGTCTCAAGCATTTTCGCCTTCATCGAAAATGCGGCCGTCATGGCCGGGATTCGATCCCGCGACCTGCGGGTCAGCATTCGAGCACCATAAACACTAGACCAGCGTGGCGGGCCAAGGCAACTGTTATCGAGTAAATGGCTCCACATCGGCTGCACGTATACACGGCGGCGCGAAGCGGCTTATGTCCCCTAGATGTCAATGTATTCTAAGCGCCGGATAAGTGGCCTGTATTCCCTTAAAGATTGGAAACATTGATTAGGAGCGAGCCACCGCAGAGCCTCCCCCCACTCCCTCGATATTAAGCGAATACCTAACCGAAATGTTTGTATCATTATTTTTCTGTTGAAATACTCAGCCATGTACCGCCTTATTCTGGTTATCCTGCCTAGAGACCTCGTCTGTATCAGTGCGCTACCGTTAATATTTTGTAAACGTTTTATTAGCTCCCGATCACAATTTATGGTTCAGTGAGCACTGAGGAAGGCAAGGCCAGGGCTGCTGTTATAGACCACACCATGTCGTGCCCGTGAACAGCACGTTGGGAGTGTGGCGGGTTTTGCTTCACTCAGACATGCTCGAGATGAAGTGAGAAAATTGGATTGCCTTTCTGTGGGGTTCACTCTGTGCGTCCAATACTGCGGAAACTGAATTCACTTCGGCGGCCGATGGCCATTGGGGGAAAATGTACGCACGCGTAGCAAGCATGCGAACGTTTCCTTTGCATGCTAACGATATAGGAATGCTTCCTAACCATGCTTACTTTACTTGGGGACAACTTTCTGTGGCAATGATGGGAAAGCTACAGAGCCACAATGCACGTATCCTACCGATAATAAATATAGTGCCACAATTGCGTCCGTATTTTCTGCGTGAGATACATAAAATACTCCTTCATTTTCTACATGTAGCTTTTTGAGACGGAACACAGCGCACACAAGCGAGATATTTGTATTTCTTTTACTTTATACGTTGTCACTTCGCGTTTTAGCGTGCTTGAAAAAGTCGCGCCTTTCCACGCCATCCAGCCATCACTTTCCACGGCGTTACGAGACGCGCGCCAAACCGGACTACTTCACGTAGCAGTACATGTGCAGATGCTCCGCCCCCGTAGCTTTCCCTTCATTGCTACAGAAAGTTGTCCCCGAGTACAATGTGTGTAAAGCACATTCAATATGAAATGTAAGTATTGCTTAACCATAATACTTAGTGTACTGTGCTCACAGTTCGTGAATGTTTAGTACCGCAAATCAACACCCACTGACCGTAAAACGCGGCACTGAGCCCCAAAAGATCACTTGAAGTGACACAAAACGCAGTGGGCAAGGGAGCCAGCACGAACTCGTGGCGTAGACTGTTGTTCGTTTTGTATGCTCAAACTGTTGTGAGGTCGACGCCCGTGATGTGAGGAGTTTATCGTTCATTTCTACAGTATCGACAGTGCAGTTGATTTTAAGTAGGTCCTAGGCTATATTTGCAATTGGTATTTTGTAGATGATGCGTTTGTGTCCATGCAAATGCATGTGACAAGTTATATCGCAGTCAAATTTTATGTTGAATTCTCCTTGAGGCTGAGTCGACGTGTTTTTTAACAGCACATAATGTTCTCTCATAGTTTTGTTTCAAACTTCATATTATCGCACGTACAAAATGTTTTGATGCGATGCTTCCTGCAGCTGTTCCACAAACAGTTAGGATACTGGTTGCTGCCTGCCTTGTGTATTCTGCAACTGTTTTCCGTAGGTAAATGACACGTGGTGTGATGCATCGGGTATATAAATGCCCCACAGTAAACCCACCAGAATGGTTGCATGGTACCGGTTAGATTAGCAAGTACACGAGCAGAGCAGGAGACAAGAATTGAACAAGTTGGCAGCAGAGAATTACGTCGATAAGGTTCCTCCACAGAAGAAAAGAAGCCGACATTGACTGCATCACATTATGCAGAAAATTTTAAGAATAATATATGCAAATATATTTCTCTATGAGTGATTTAGGTACAGAGATGCTCAAGAACGCTTCGCTAATAACCGATATCGACATCAGCGTGCGATCCATCATCATAAATGAACTTGTTTTTCGCGCATTGCGCGTCTTTTTCTGAGGTCAGCATGGCACGCTTATATGCTTTTTCTGCCGAGAAGCATACAATGCACCATTTACATTAGCATTTACATTCCAACTCTCTTCTAAGCAGAGGTGTCACTTTTGGCACAAGAAAACAAGCAGAATCACGCAATCATGTATCCGCAGAAGTTCGTAGCAAGATGTAAGCTTGAAAGGATGAAAAATTCGACAACGCGGAATGTCACTGGCAGCCTTGAAGAAGTCAAGTCCTCTTGTCGAAAGTGCAGCTCCAGCCACACCCCGTGTTGATGAATTTTTCATACCGTAGACATGTATTATCATTCAAAAAGACCGTCAATTCACGATGTGTAATGACGTCCTGCTTACCTGTCGATAGAGTCGAAAGTGCGCTGTGGACTGCTTGCTTTGATCCTGCATACTTTGACATGACTCTGTACCAACGTTATCTCCTACCCTTCCTTCCGTCGACAGAATGTGTGCCGCCGCGAAGGGAGCCAACGGGTTATCCGTCAAAGTGGAGCAGCAAGAAATAAATACCTTGGCCACAGAGCACTTAACGTAACACTTCTTTTTATGAAAGACGCGGGAATGGACAAAAGGTCCGTGACCGACAAGCGCGCAGATAAGATAACGGCAACGGTGCTTTCGTTTGTACGCGTCGTAAAATTACAGCGGCTTGCCTTATTGTCATGTCAAATATGTTTTACTCAATCGGGAAGATGCGGCGGTTTATTTTCTTACACTTTGTTGCTTTTTTATCATTGATATAGAGGCTGAGAAAACTGTTGATGGACTATCCATACATAGCTCGTGTTCCAAAGGACATGAGCTATGTAGGGACAGTGAGATAAAAACTAGAAAATTAACGATAAAACTCGCACGTACCTTAGAAATGACACAAACACCTCATCCAGTCTATCGAAACGAAAACGTGTAGGAACCTACAAAATAAGAAACACATCCATGCGATGAGACGTGGAGTAAATGTCCTCGTATGTGCAAAAAATTTACTGTTCTGCATCACTCAGCGTGAAAGATGTTTCAATACGCACTGTAAAGCAAGCGTTACAATACAATAGTCGGCTTTTAATAAACCACCAATTTGATATTTATATCTGCCCCGAAATAACCAGGGACAGCAAACGGACTGTTGACAATGGACGTACATAAGACCAGCATCCTGCCTGGTGTCGAAGAAAATGTATTCACGGTGTCAGACATACACGATAGCTAATTCAATCTTTTTCATTGACATCGCAAACAAAACTTTATAGATGATCACGTTTGTGATGAGCCCCAGCTTTGGCAACCCCTAACCTGGCGTGCCTGCAACATCGTGGGTAAAACGATGCGTAATGATCAGGTAATAAGGAAAACTCACAGGGTCCCTCACGCATTTGCCTGAGGCGACTCGAAGGCGAAAGCCTTCTTTTGTTTCTTCTTTTTCATTTCAGTCATTGTAGTGATCACTGACGGCCACTCTATTTACAGTATTTCATTGAATAAATGAATGCACATGAAAAGCGAAATGTACTGGCAGAACTTTCACTGAGGCACGCGGCTTCGTCAAACGCGAATATCCATGAAGTACTTCGAATCTGACCGGTTACTACTAGGTTCGGTCTTCTTATCGCGCTATTGAGCGGAACAGGAGTGTTGTGTATCAAGCTTATGGGGTCACTACGTCACCTGCTATCGTAAACAGCACACGCGACAAGGGAAACGGGCGCAGGGTCACTCGGACGGCGCAAACGGTGACGCTGAATGTCGCAATCTATGCGTTAAGGCAATAAGTGGGGCTGGTTGGTATCGAGGAAAATAGGTCATTATTAGGAGTGAAAAAGGATACGGGCGCTGTTTCTCGCGCTCTAGTGGTTCAAATTCAAATTTTCAAATTTCAAATCTTTATTTGCAGACGTGAAACATACAGAAATATCAAAACTGGTTGGACCCATAGCCAAAGGCTAGTTGCGGGTCCAAAAAGATGAATAAATAAAAGTTCCATATACAAAAGAAAGATATGATACATACATATAGATAGTAATCGTACATCCTAAATTGCACGAGCGAACAAACGGAAAACGAAAGTATGGGTAAGTGCACATTGTATTTAACAGGTGTATATAAGCTTACGCAACACGTGTAAGCAAGGCAAATTCTTGCATTCTTATGAAAGGTTAAACCTACTATCGGTTGCTACACATGGGAGCCATGGATTTGTAACTTTCGTTTGCTTATTGGGCAGACCGCAACGATCTAGTGCGTCACTATCAGCAGACATGTGGTCGAAAGTTTTCGCGAATCAGCTTCTAGAAAAAAAGTTTAATATCGGCCCGGTTTTATCGCGCACGCAGTACAAGATCGCAGTGTTGTGTTAGTCGCGTACTTTACAAAGTAGCGCAATGAAAATGCTCGATGCATGCGCAGACTAGGCTCATATTAAACTTCTTGTCGAATTTGCATGCTGCAAGGTTTTCACATTGTATATTCAGTGACTGTCCGAATCGTTCACTTAAGCATACATGATAATAGTGGTAAAAGTACATGCTCGGGCGAGTAGGCTGTCCCTAAATAAAAGCGCAGGGCACGTCGTCACTGCGCATTCTTCGTAATTCGCGTTGTACGTGGTTTGAAATCGTAACGCACTTGCCCTTTAGAGTCGGTTCACTTCGGAAACAAGTAAATGCACCTTGAACCCACGATAAATTGGCAGCAGCGAACCCTGCTAATCCTGGCATTGGAAGAAATATTTATTTTTGAATTGAATGGTCCATGCATTGACAGTACATTGACAGTAATAGTTACAGCCGGCGGCACCAATTACTGTCATGCTGTTGAAAGTGGAGTTCTTCCACTGCGCCGTCGTCCACCCCTTGTATACTTTACGCGCAAAAAGGTGCGTACATAAGCTAACGAATCGTTTGTCAGTAGCTTCTTTCATAGCGGGGTGAACTTGATAACATCTTTAATTGGAGCTCTTCATCTTATCGTGGCGCTACACTCCTAATCAATTCTTGGCTAACGCACGTCCTGTAGGCGGGCCGCCTGAAAATTAAGAACTCACGGCTATAGTAGGCATTGGGAAAGGAGTTAGCCGTGACACGTGTATGTAAAAAAACGTGCACCGTTCACCGCCGCCTTATAGACGGCCTGCAGTATTAGTGGCGTGTGGGTGTGGGCCGCATAAACAGAATCCTCCCTACTGCCCAACGTATGCTCCCCGCATGTTATCGGCGCAAGCGTCGGTGTATACGCATGCGCACGCAGCGTCAGCCGCAAAGGAAAGCAATGCTGCGTGGAGCTATACGCACAGAGCTAACCATGCACTCTCTCCAGCGTGCGTGAAATAGGATATGGTGACGCTATGCTCTCTGTTGTACGCACACCGCTGCTGCTGTTTTTGCGCAGAGAAAACAAAGGAAGGAGGTAAAAAAAATGGAACGCATCTCCACGAAGTGAATGATGACGAATAGGCGAAGCTAGGTCCTGTCTATATAAACAAAATTCGAGAAGGTGTACAACAGATTGAGAACAACCGTGTACCAGGTATAGGTGTTTTGTGCGATGGGCGACAAGAGCAGGTGATCTAAGAACATAACGTGGAATGTGTCCTCTTGCTTTTCTTTTTTGTTCGTCAGGATACATGCCAGCAGCCCGCCCGTCGCTTCACCCCAGAATTTTGAGGTAGTACGACAACAAAGCGTTCTACTGCGATCAGGTGTAAGAGAACTTGAAACTGTCGGTTGACAGAGTTCGAGAGAGAGAGCCCTTATTTTGTTCTGACAAAGTACCTCACATACCCAAGTGGGTCTGCTCGATGCTTCGTCTAGTGCAGAGTACAATGAGAAATACCCAGTTGTTTCACAGGTGTACATGCGGCAGGAAGCTGCTGCAGACACAATGAAAAGATCAAAGGGTATTCGATAAGTACTAGAATATAATTCTCCGAAAAACATGGCATGGCTAATTTATCGTTACCCTCTGTGGTCAGCATTGCTTTTAGCGCTGTTTCTGTTATTTTACAATAAGTAGTTACATCCACACGTGAGCAGTAGCTATTTCTCGCATGCTTATACACGAAAGACATAGCCGGTACTGTTGAACTATGAAGGCGGTACGGTCCGCCAAATTATTCTCAACAAACATGATTCCTCTCAACGCTTTGAGGAACACGGTGCGTCCATGCTTTAACCACCATTATTTAAAACAAAAACAATGATGCGAATTTTTATACTTATGTCCAGTCGTGCTCCATGCTGATAGTTTCCAAGTCCTTGTTAATGGTTAATCCAGGTAACCATCAAGGGGGATCTGAGAGCAAAAACGGACCTATGTGATGTAATCGGTTCGTGTTAAAATAATCCCAAATGGTTAAAATTAGCCAATTTTATAATATGGTACCCAAAGGTTTCTGTGCAAAATCTCTTGTGTTTGTCGCCACGGAGCATGCGTGAAAGACTAGACACTGATACGCACGTTACTTTTCG